>NC_059426.1:177583754-177707565 GCF_021028975.2 Sphaerodactylus townsendi
GAAGAAGAAGAAGAAGAGGAGGAGGAAGAGGAGGAGGAGGTTGGATTTATATCCCCCCTTTCTCTCCTGCAGGAGACTCAAAGGGGCTGACAATCTCCTTGCCCTTCCCCCCTCACAACAAACACCCTGTGAGGTGGGTGGGGCTGAGAGAGCTCAGAGAAACTGTGACTAGCCCAAGGTCACCCAGCTGGCGTGTGTGGGAGTGCACAGGCTAATCTGAATTCCCCAGATAAGCCTCCACAGCTCAGGCGGCAGAGCTGGGAATCAAACCCAGTTCCTCCAGATTAGATACACGAGCTCTTAACCTCCTACCCCACTGCTGCAAAAGATCCATTTTCTCTGTGGGGTGAGGAGAGGAAAGGACTTTGTAGGCCGCCTTGAGTCCCCTTACGGGAAAGCAGAGGCATATCGGGGAGGGGGATGGTGCCCAGACACAACTCCTTCTCTGGGCACCCCCGGCCTCCATGCAGGTCAGGGGTGAGGCCATGCTACCGAGCCCTGCCCCCTGGCCTCCATGCCAGCCAGCTTTTGCCCAAAAGGGGTCGCGGGACTTGGTGGGTAGCCCAGGCAGGCACCTACATCTATACGCGCTGTTGTCTTACAGCAACGGAGGCAGCATGTTGTTTCGGCCAGTGAGAGAAGCCAGGGGGCAACTCTGCCGTACTGTCTCCTTCCAGCCCTTTTATTGAGAGTTACAGGTGGAAAATCAAACATGGCATGCAGGTGGGGGGGAATCACAACACAATGGACGGGGCAAAGAGCACAGGGGGATTTGAGCAGGAGAATTGGCATTTGCACGTGCACACATTGGAGCCAGAAAGTCTTGCAACCTCAGCAGTTTCTCCGAAACTACACTTTGGAAGGAGAGGTCAGTCGCACGTGAGAGGCCTTTTTCCAAGCAGTCTATTGCTGTACTCAGGCACCCCCCTGGATGTTGGGGGGTCCTTTTCCAAGCAAGGTGCTGCCGTACTCAGGAGCCTCCCAGGCGCTGTGCCCCCCAACAACGCGCGAAACGTTTTTATGTGTAGATGTAGATCTTATAGAATTGGATTATGGACTATATGAAATTGAAGCTTTGCAACAAGATGGAGTGAAAGACATAGAGCTTATTAAAAGGACTATAGACAATATAAATAAAATAAAAATAGATAAATATGCAGAACTAGAGAAGAAATTAATATTAAAATAGTATAGAACACCGAAACAGTTGGCATATATGATAAGTGGACTCAGTCCGAAATGTTGGCATTGTGGAGATAAAAATGCAATATATACCCATATGTGGCTAGAATGTACAGAAGTAAAAAATATGTGGGAAAATGTGATAAAATACATAGAAAAATATGTAAAGGTAAAAATAAAGATAAATATAGATTTACTATTTATAGGTATAGTGGATCATATTACAATAGAACAAAGAAAAATAAAACTTTTCAAATTCATGATCAGAGCGGCCCATGCAGTAATAGCATTGGGGTGGAAGGACAAAAAAATCTGGACAATGCAGAAATGGTTGGAATATATATGGGAGCAAATACAATTAGAAATTTTCGACACAATGTCAAAAAATCAAATATGGCAAGAAAAACAAAAGGACATGAAGGAGATTTGGATGGAATTTAAAGACTGGCTAAACGAAATTGGAATTACAGAAGAAAAATGGACAAGAAGATTGAAAAGAATGGACCTGCTGCTGCGCATCTAAAGAAGAGAAGAAGAAGGAGGGGGAGGGGGAAAAGGGGGAAAAAAGATATGGAGGATGTATATAAAGTACACATTATAAATCTGTAATAATTCCAAAATATCAATAAAAAATATTTTAAAAAAAATGAAATTGAAGCTTTGTCTGAAAGAAGAATCGGCAGGAATTGAATGGACTATGTAGATATTTATGTTGAGTTACAAGTGTTGGAATACTGTATCTTTAAGAACTTTGTAAGAGAAATGGATGTAATGTAAAACAAATAGAAGTGTTAAGTTGATTCATTATATGCAAAATCAATATATAAGATTGGATACTCAGCCAGAGTGCAATACATTTTATCACCATCTGAGTACATGTTTTACAGACGGTTATTGGATGCTGTGCATCATTTTATTGAATTTTGTTTTAGGTTGGAAGCTGCTCTGAAGAAGAGGAGGAAGAGGAGTCTGGATTTATATCCCGCCTTTCTCTCCTGTAAGGAGACTCAAGGTGGCTTACAAGTTCCTTTCCCTTCTCCCCTCATAACAGACACCTTGTGAGGTAGGTGGGGATGAGAGACTTCAGAGAGAACTGTGACTAGCCCAAGGTCACCCAGCAGGAATGTAGGAGTGCAGAAACGCACCTGGTTCACCAGGCAAGCCTCAGCCACTCAGGTGGAGGAGTGGGGAATCAAACCCGATTCTCCAGATTAGAATCCACCTGCTCTTAACACCTACACCACTTTCCCTGGACAATGCCATGGATAAGATAGTATGCTTGTAGAGTCTATTTCACCAGAAAGACAAGCAAGAGTCTCTCTGGAAAAAACAAAATGATAAGAGTTTATAGACAGATACAAGCAACTATGCAGTTAAGCAGAAATGTTGCCAAATATGCTAATAATTGTAGATGGCCGCTGCTATTTCCTTTGTCAGTGGACTTTTCAGCTTGTTCACTCCAACACTTGGGAACAAAAGAACATAAGAACATAAGAACGAGCCTGCTGGATCAGACCAGGGTCCATCTAGTCCAGCACTCTGCTACTCGCAGTGGCCCACCAGGTGCCTTTGGGAGCTCACAGGCAGGATGTGAAAGCAATGGTCTTCTGCGGCTGTTGCTCCTGAGCACCTGGTCTGCTAAGGCATTTGCAATTTGAGATAAAGGAGGATCAAGATTGGTAGCCAGAGATCGACTTCTCCAGAGCACCAGAGGCAGGAAGGGTTAAAAGATCCAAGCAACCTGCAAATGTTGCTCAGACGCTGGGTCAAGTGTTTGTTCTACTACACATCCAAAGAAGGGATGCTGAAATAATAATTATAAATAGCAAAATATCAGTCACACAATATAGAGACACCACCATATAGCACCAGCAAAAACTCTGTGAAAAGGCTACAAACTCAACAGGAGCAGAAGCAACAATAATATCCCTAAATAGCTCCACCTTTGAAACTTACCCTTCTCCATTAGGAAACAGATCCAATAACAACCACACTGTTTTATTATCTTTGCAGTGCCGGCTGTAGTATACAGCTCCACACAGAGTGCCTTAAATCAAGGCACTCCCTAATTAATAACCAACAGGTGGTAATTTGGTGTTGTGAGATCCCCGATTTCTTAAAGTACACAACACATACCAAGCAGTTGGGAAAGTTAACTCATACATAGCAACAAACAGTATGAAGCAGGATAAATCACACTGGGAATTCAAACCATGCAGACTTACAGAGTTTAAACTATACATATCATCTATTTCCTTTTGTAACAATGGCTTTTTGTGTTGAGTTTCTGATCTGTCTATATAATTTTGTGAACACAACACATGCCAGCTGGGTGACCTTGGGCTAATCACAGTTCTTCGGAGCTCTCTCAGCCCCACCTATCTCATAGGGTGTTTGTTGTGAGGGGGGGAAGGGCAAGGAGATTGTAAGCCTCTTTGAGTCTTCTTCTTCCTTGTGGTCTCTTTCAACATTATTATTGTAGTGTAGCATAATACACACAAACAGCAACATTTATTAACAATACTTATAAAACAAAGTCTGTGTTCTTAATGTCAATATATATGCATTTTAGCAGCAAATTACACATAAAACAAAGCCCATATACCCTGTTTCTCCGAAAATAAGACATCCCCTGAGAATAAGACGTAGTAGAGGTTTTGCTGAAGTGCTAAATATAAAACATCCCCCGAAAGTAAGACATAGCAAAGTTTTTGTTTGGAAGCATGCCCGTCGAACAGAACACCAGTGCAGGCAGCTGTGGAACAGAAAAATAAGACATCCCCTGAAAATAAGACATAGCGCATCTTTGGGAGCAAAAATTAATATACTGTCTTATTTTTGGAGAAACACGGTACATAAAAAAGAGCCCATATGTAAATAGACTGAAAAAGCCTAGCTGCTGGATTTCAAAGTCTGCATTAAGGATCAAAGATATATTGCAAAAAACAGAGCAGAATGAAAATAGAGACCATATTCATAATGACTGAAAAAATCCTGTTTTGCGGTTCTTCCTCGGTGTATTGGTTATACAGCTGCTCTAGATAACTAACAGCCCAATCCAGAGGGTGCTGTGGCCAGAGACAGCACTGCTGCCATACCAGTGCACCCCCTCCAAAAGAGTTTCAGGTGCCGTGCGAAGGCACGGAAAAAGATGGAAAACCTTGGCCACCTGAAAAGCACTCATAAGGCAAAAGTCAGTGGCCAGATTGGAGGGAGTTCCTGTGCCAAAAGGCAGAATAGGGGAAGAAGGGTTGGAGAAATGCTCCCTTCATGCAAACGTGACTGGGTCTGGACACATACAACCAGGGTCTGGACTCATTTAACCAGGGTCTGGACACATATAACCAGGGTCTGGACACATATAACAAGGGTCTGGACGCATACAACCAGGGTCTGGACTCATATAACCAGGGTCTGGACACATATAACCAGGGGGAAACTTTTACCATGGTTGCATTCAGCTTCACAGTCGCCCAGTTCCTCGTAGAGAGAGCCTTTCAACAAAGGCTGGACCCCTTTGCCTTCAGCCCGATGAGCTTCCAGTTGAGACTGCAGTTCGTCAATCTGGTCTTGGAGTTCCTGGGTTAACAACAGGTGGGACAGTCAAGGTGAGAAGGGAAGCACAATTGGTAGTCTGAGACAGTGACATTTTTACGGTGGGGTGGTGGTGGTGGTGGTGGTGGAGAGAGAAACGACAAACCAAGCTGTTTTGTCACTTGAATGCAGAGGCGTACTGGGGGGAAAACAGCGCCCAGAGACAAATTGTCTCTGGGATGCCCCCCAGGCTCCGTCCCCCACTGCTGGTGCCAACCCCACCCATGTCACCAGTCGGGGGGGGGGGAGGAAGGGAGGGGGGAGTCCAGGGTGGGGTTGAGGGCGCTTGGATGCCTCGTCGTTTTTGCATGCCTCGACTGACACGAACGGGGTCGAGGCACGTGAAAACGACAAGGCAGCAGGACTTCCTGGTCATGTGGGGGGGCGCGATTTTGCACCCCCATGTGACCAGAAGAGTGGCGCCCGGGGGCAAGGGGTACCCCTTGTCCCTAGGTAGATACGCCACTGCTTGAATGCAAGATATTTTGTCACTTAGCCCAGCCAGAAGGATCACACCATCATGATGGAATCTAGCATGTATGGAAGTAATATATAACGGAGACAGAGAACCCAAAGTGTAGGGGGCGAGCTTGAGTCATCCCATCGACAAAGCGGATTGGCCACTATGACCCAGGAATGGGGACCATTATCTGATGTTGTATGGACTTGTGATACATGTGCTTTGAGGGTGGATTCTCCCACACGTTATTGTTGTTTGTATGCATCTTTATGTGAACTGTTCGATTGTTGTTAAAGTCACTAAACGTGCGCTTACCCTGCACTGCCGCTCGTAGTCGATCTTCATTTGCGTCAGCCGCTCTTCTTGCAGGAAGAACTCCGCACTGCCGGGGTCGAGGTCACCAAACTAGAAGCCAAAGAGCAACCTCATCAATAAGGTTTTTCTCTCTTGCAAACAGAATACTTGTCGAGTCAGTCAGGGCCCAGACTCCAAAATCTTATCGCCGGGCCCGAAAAGAGGAAGGGTGGGATGACATTCATTGAAAATGCTGGGGGGAAGAATTAGGACTAATAAAAGGAAACACTTCTTCACGCAACGTGTGATTGGGGTTTGGAATATGCTGCTATAGGAGGTGGTGATGGCCACTCACCTGGATAGCTTTAAAAAGGGCTTGGACAGATGTATGGAGGAGAAGTCGATTTATGGCTACCAATCTTGATCCTCCTTGATCTCAGATTGCAAAGGCCTTAGCAGACCAGGTGCTCGGGAGCAGCAGCAGCAGCAGCAGAAGGCCATTGCTTTCACATCCTGCAGGTGAGCTCCCAAAGGCACCTGGTGGGCCACTGCGAGTAGCAGAGTGCTGGACTAGATGGGCTCCGGTCTGATCCAGCAGGCTAGTTCTTATGTTCTTATTGTAAGGTTAAGAACATAAGAACATAAGAACAAGCCAGCTGGATCAGACCAAAGTCCATCTAGTCCAGCTCTCTGCTACTCGCAGTGGCCCACCAGGTGCCTTTGGGAGCTCACCAGGTTGTGTTTTAGTTTCAGTTGGTAGACTGACCTTGGAGGAGATTCCTTTGGCAGCTGGGCTGTGTGCCCAGAACACAGTTGTTATCAACCTCTTAACCTTGCTTTCTGTCTGTGTGAAGCTGGTGTTGGGATGTGGGAATGGGGAATTGTTTACCTTTGCTTTGGGCGGGAGAATAGCTCGTAAAAGCAGCTACAAGTCTGGGGGGGAAGTCAGAATCTGCATTGCCTGTAGTGTGATCATGAAAGCCAACCATTAAATGAACTGTTAAAGTTACTTTTGGTCTGCACCTTGCTGATTCTTTACACTTATGACAGCGGTGTAGTGGTTAAGAGCAGGTGTACTCTAATCTGGAGGAACCGGGTTTGATTCCCTGCTCTGCCACTTCAGCTGTGGAGGCTTATCTGGTGAACTACATTAGCTTGTGCACTCCAACACACGCCAGCTGGGTGACCTTGGGCTAGTCACAGTTCCTCAGAGCTCTCTCATCCCCACCTACCTCACAGCGTGTTTGTTGTGAGGGGGGAAGGGAAAGGAGATTGTAAGCCCCTTTAAGAACATAAGAACTAGCCTGCTGGATCAGACCAGAGTCCATCTAGTCCAGCACTCTGCTACTCGCAGTGGCCGACCAGGTGCCTTTGGGAGCTCACCTGCAGGATGTGAAAGCAATGGCCTGCTGCTGCTGCTGCTGCTCCTGAGCACCTGGTCTGCTAAGGCATTTACAATCTCAGATCAAGGAGGATCAAGCCATAGATCGACTGGTCTGAGTCTCCTTACAGGAGTCTCCTTATCCTTACAGGAGATGAAGGGGGGATATAAATCCAACTCTTCTTCTTCTGTATGGGTCATGTTGGATGGTGCAAGAGGGACATGGAAAAGGGTTTCCCTGTATCTCCCACCTCCTGTCCAATGGCTGAGAGAAGCCCCTGCCCTCTTCCTCCAAGTACCCTCACTGTAAAGTTCACTGATTTTTATTTCATTCATGAAAACATCTATATCCCACCTTTTCTTGTGGTTCGAGGCAGTTTACAGTTGGGCATGAGCCTCCCTTCTCCTCCTGAATCGTGCCTTCTCCACCCCACCTTTCTTTTCTCTCCCACACCTCCTTTTTCACAACACAGCAGGCGACTTTGGGTCTGCACTGGCAGATCAGGCCTTTAACTTATCAGCAAAGTTCCCAGAGGGCTGCTTATCACTACTGCACAGAGGATTATCGGCTGCCCTCTCCCCTCCTTGGAAGAACTCTATAATTCCCGAAGCCTAAAGAAAGCCCAAAATATTCCGAGACCCGTCTCCTCCAGCACACTCTCTTTTTGAACTGTGACCATCCGGCAGACGACGCAGGTCTATCAAAACTGGGACAAAGAGGCTTAGAGACAGCTTCTACTCTAGAGCTGTGGCTGTGCTGAACTCCGCAGCTTCGTGTTGATGTGTTTGGGGCTGTTTAGGGATGGGTGGAGGAAGGGGAAAGTGAGGATGGGGTATGAGTCTGAAATTGTGTGCATCGAGGAATGCTGCTGTAAATTTCGTTGTGCGGGCACAATGACAATAAAATGCTCATGCTTATGCTTATGAGCTGGAGCAAAAGTGAGCTAAGATCCGGTCTGGCCACAGAGCAGGGGCATACTGTTCAGGGGGCCATATGGGGGTCAAAAGTCCCCAAGCTGTGGCCATTTAGTCACGTGGGGGAGTGGAAAATCCCCCCCCCACACACACACACATCCCTCCTCCTTCCCCAGGATCCATACACCGACTTCAAGACAAGTGCAAAAAAATGTTGTTTGGTCATGGCGGGGGAGGGCAGGAGGGGCCCCAGAAAGCTCAGATGTTGCCCTGGGCTACACTGCTGGCTCTTAGGTTCTCAATCTTACTTATTCCTTCAACCTTGAGGCTAAACACAATGCACAGACTGACCTTCTCCGCCAGCACATTTTCCAAGTTCTTCTGCAGTTTGCTCATCGTGATTTCGTACTGGGCCAGTTTCTCTCCCGTTTCCAAAACCTCACCCTCCAAACGACTGTTTTCCTAAAAGAAACAAAGAGGGTCGCAAAAGTCTGAGTTCCCTTAGAATGTTGCAGACAAAATGTTATGTTATGTTATATTTAATTTCTATACCGCCCTCCCCCAAAGGGCTCAGGGCGGTGCACAACAAAATAATAATACAGTACATATACAATGATCAGGACACGACATTGGCAACATCAGTAATGAACAACAATCAATAAACCATGGACAGTATTTCAATTTCAGCAATACTTCACATAATCAACCTACTAACATATTATAACAACCCTCGTAACAAAACATAATCAACATCATACATCAGAACAGCATAACTGTTCTTAATATAGCAAATGCATAACAATGTCCAAAATATCCTAACATAATATAATATACTATAATATACTATACTATAGAAGAAGAAGAAGAAGAAGAAGAAGAAGAAGAAGAGGAGGAGGAGGAGGAGGAGGAGGAGGAGGAGTTTGGATTTATATCCCCCCTTTCTCTCCTGCAGGAGACTCAAAGGGGCTGACAATCTCCTCGCCCTTCCCCCCTCACAACAAACACCCTGTGAGGTAGGTGGGGCTGAGAGAGCTCCGAAAAGCTGTGACTAGCCCAAGGTCACCCAGCTGGCGTGTGTGGGAGTGCCCAGGCTAATCTGAATTCCCCAGATAAGCCTCCACAGCTCAGGCGGCAGAGCTGGGAATCAAACCTGGTTCCTCCAGATTAGATACACGAGCTCTTAACCTCCTACGCCACTGCTGCTCTAGTATATACTATACTATACTATACTATACTATACTATACTATACTATACTAATATAATATAATATAATATAATATAATTAATATAATATAATATAATATAATAATATAATATAATATAATAATATAATATAATATAATGTATCTGCTTCAACTATCTCTGCATTGTGATAAGTGTGATCCAAATTACGAGCATGTATGGTCAAAGGTCTGGAATCCATGCCCTACAAAGACAGGCTTAGGGAGCTGGGGATGTATAGTCTGGAGAAGAGAAAGTTAAGTGGGGACGTGATAGCCCTGTTTAGATATTTGAAGGGATGTCATGTTGGTGAGGGAGCAAGCTTGTTTTCTGCTGCCTCAGAGACTGGGACCAGGAGTAATGGGTTCAAGGTGCAGGAAAAGAGATTCCACTTAAACACTAGAAAGAACTTCCTGACCGTCAGGGCTGTTTGACAGTGGACTGGAATGCACTACCTCGAAGTGTGGTGGAGTCTCCTTCTTTGGAGGTTTTTAAGGAGAGGCTGAGTGTCTATCTGTCAGGAGTGCTTTGATTGTGTCATCCTGCATTGCAGGGGGTTGGACTTGATGGCCCTTAGGGGTCTCTTCCAACTCTATGATTCCATGCCAATTCACTAGTTTACTTTTGTATGGGGAACTTGGAACCCACCCTGGGCTCCTTCTCCCGGGATCATTACCTTCAGTGTTAGAGTGAGGCGATCCCGGAGGTAGTTCTCTTCCGTTTTCAGCGCCTTGATCTCCTGCTCCAGCTCCGCCCTCTGCTTGCCGGCTTGCTGCAGTATTTGCTCCCGCTCTTTCCGAAGTTCATTTCTGAGACCCGCCACGCGGTCCTTGTACTCCTCGTCCAATTTCCTAGGTGAGAGGATTAAGGCAGGCCAAGGTTTTCAAATCTGTATGACAATCAACAGCTCGTGGATCGCGTGTGGAACAGACGTCAGCTTTCTGATTGCAAGAGAAGCACCCAAAGAGCCCTACCCAAAAGGGGTGGGGAAATCTGCCGCTGCAGGCTTACAGGGTGTGTCGGTGGATTAGCCCTCCCCGGGGCAATTGCCCAGTGGTGGGATCCAAAAATTTTAGTAACAGGTTCCCATGGTGGTGGGATTCAAACGGTGGCGTAGCGCCAATGGGGCTGGGTGGGGCATGACAGGGGCGTGGCCGGGCATTCCAGGGGCGGGGCATTCCTGGGTGGGGCTGTGGCAAGGACGCAGCTGCTGCGCCGGTCCTCGGGCGGGAAACGAATGCACGCAGGCGCAGGCTGCCACGCACGCCGGCGCACCTCCTGCTAGCCTGCTTCAAGTTCTGCGCGCTACTGCTGAGAGGAGGGGCGTAACTAAGGCCAAAATCACGTGGCAAAATCACCAATTAGTAACCCCCTTTTGGCACACACAAATAATTAGTAACCTACTCTTGGGAACCTGTGAGAACCTGCTGGATCCCACCTCTGGATTTGCCCCAGCAGAGGGGCGGATCTGCTGGTGGAGACTTTAGACATGTTTGCTTTAGACATGGCAACGCTACAGACAGAGTTGGAGAAGAGCCAAACCAACCTCAGATTGTACTCATTTCGGCGTTCAATGGCAGCATGGTGGTCGTCCACTTCGGAGGCCATCAAAGACTTCAGTTTCTCTGCCTTGTCCAGGTCCAAGCGCAGTTTCTCTTTTTCTCTAACCTCCTGGTCTACCCGTTCCCTAACGGAGATGGGGAAAAAAATCTTCAGAGTAATCCCCATCCAGTTTGCAGAGGACACAAACTAGAGCAACAGCAAATGAAGAAGAAGAAGAAGAAGAAGGAGGAGGAGGAGGAGGAGGAGGAGGTGGCGTCGTCGGCGTCGTCGTCGTTTGGATTTATATCCCCCCTTTCTCTCCTGTAAGGAGACTCAAGGGGGCTTACAATCTCCTTGTCCTTCCATCCTCACAACAAACACCCTGTGAAGTAGGTGGGGCTGAGAGAGTTCTGAGAGAGCAGGACCCAGCCCAAAGTCACCCAGCTGGCGTGTGTGGGAGTGCACAAGCTAATCCAGATCACCGGATAAGCTTCCACAGCTCAAGTGGCAGAGCGGGGAATCAAACCCAGTTCTCCAGATTAGAGTGCACCTGCTCTTTCACCACTACATCACACTGGCTTTCACCACTACACTACCCTGACAGGAATAAAACTCAAAACCATCTGGAGGGGTTGGAAAGCTGGGCTGAAAGCAAGATTATAAAATCTGACAAAGAAACATGTCAAAGTTTGCATTTAGGTAGAGCAAAAAACCAAAATGCATAGAGAAAGGATGGGGAACAGCTGTCCTGGCAGGAGGATATGAAAAAAGCGTCTCCAGATTACAGAGTTTTAGGATTCTGGGGCCCCACCCTAGACTTTTGCCCTGAGCCCAGAATCATCTGATAGGTGCAAAGTGGTTCCCTTGGGCAGCATGATCCGTGTCTCTGCAGTTCCCTCCTCCGGCGGCGGCTGAGGATGCTGGTACCAAAGCAGGATCCCTTCCGAGACGCCTCAGGTCTCTTGTTTAAGACCCATTCTGAACTCATGTGCTCAGTCAAAGGGTTATTAAGGCTTTGATGTTCACTAATGGTTCTTGGCTTCACACATCTGCTAGGGAGCCAAGCCCGGTTGGTGTGGGCAAAGAGGCCTACCCGGGGCCTGCTACTTCCACCTTCATCCCCCAAAAAGGAACTCCCTTCCACTGGAGATTAAAGGTACTTACGAGGAGAGACTTAGGGAGCTGAGCAGTGGAGGGATTCAAATAATTTAACAACTGGTTGTTTACAAGCACCATTGTAACAACCGGTTCTGCCGAAGTGGTGCGATCCGGCTGAATCCCATCACTGGAGCTGGGTATGTTAAGTTGGGTGAAGAGAAGGTTAAGACGTGACATGATAGCCATGTTGAGAAGGAGCAGCAGTGGCGTAGTGGCTAAGAGCAAGTGCACTCTTATCTGGAGGAACCGGGTTTGATTCCCAGCTCTGCCGCTTGAGTTGTGGAGGCTTCTCTGGGGAATTCAGGTTAGCCTGTGCACTCCCACACATGCCAGCTGGGTGACCTGGGGCTAGTCACAGCTTCTCAGAGCTCTCTCAGCCCCACCCACCTCACAGGGTGTTTGTTGTGAGGGGGGAAGGGCAAGGAGATTGTAAGCCCCTTTGAGTCTCCTGCAGGAGAGAAAGGGGGGATATAAATCCAAACTCTTCTTCTATCTGAAGGGATATTGTGTCAAAGAGGGAGCAAGCTTGTTTTCTGCTGCTCCAGAGACTAGAACCAAAAGTCATGGGTTCAAGGAAAAGGAAAGGAGATTCCACCTCAATATCAGGAAAAACTTCCTGACAGTCAGGGCTGTTCGACAGTGGAATTCACTGCCTCAGGGAGTGGTGGAGTCTCCTTCTTTGGAGGGTTTTAAACAGAAGCTGGATGGCCACCTGTCAAGAGTGCTTTGATTGTGTGTTCCTGCGTTGCAGGGGGTTGGACTTGATGGCCTTTGGGGTCTCTTCCAGGTCTAAGATACTATACTTTTCTGAGCATTTTAAGACCATTTTGTTCAGCATTCATAATAAAACCATTTATAAAGCTTTTCTGAAGGCAGGTCTTGTTCTTTGGGAAGTTTACTTGTCTTGTTTGTTTGACATCTTAATTTGCTCATCCAGAAGCATTGGCTGTCATGGGTTTTCTAGGCTGCACGGCCGAAGTTTGGCAAGCCTAGCTCCTAATGTTCTGTCTGCATCTATGGTTGGCAACTTCATAGATCCAGGCAAACATCAGGATCTAAAACTACCAGACCACGGCGACGCAGCCCAGAAAACCGACCACAGCCGGTTGATTCTGGCCGTGAAAGCCTTCGATAAAAGATTAAGAGACCTCACAAATTTAAGGGAATAAAATCAGTCAACAGAAGAAACTTACATCAAATGCCTGATCTCCTTCTTGAAGCTCGCAAGAGCGGCCTGATAAATTCCGTTCTTCGATATGAGAAGTTCATTTTCCAGCGCGAGCGTGAGCTCAGCCAGGTTAACTTTCCCATCCAAGCTGAAATCTAAGGCCTGTCAGAAAAGCAGCATGGGAAAAAAAAAACCCGTCAATTTTTTTCAAAAACACTTCTCTTGGTTTTTATTTTTTTATTTACAAAATTTACATTCCGCCTTCCTGCCCTCAAAGGAGCCGCCAAGGCAGCTAACTGCTGAGGTTTTTGCAATCCAATGATAGCAAAAAAGATGGCTCACTTTCAAGATCTCGTGGCTGTTCTCGATCCCTTCTTCATGCCACACATCCAGGATTTGGTCCACGGCAGCATAGCCCATCCCGTCGTCCAGGTTGGAGAAGACTTGGAAGCTGATCGTCGTTGTCATTGCTGATGTCGTGGTGTTCCGTCTTCCACTCTCATCGAAGGACTGTGTGGGCAGAGGGAGACGGGGTTGCACCTCTATCCATTGCTGGAATTTGAAGTCTTCACTGTATGGTTGTTGTGAGTTTTCCGGGCTGTGTGGCTGTGGTCTGGTAGATTTTGATCCTAACGTTTTGCCTGCATCTGTGGCCGGCATCTTCAGAGGTGTATCAGTGTGATACACCTTTGAAGATGCCGGCCTCAGATGCAGGTGAAATGTTAGGAACAAGATCTACCAGACCACGGCCACACAGCTCGGAAAACCCACCACAACCAGTTGAATCCGGCCATGAAAGCTTTTGACAACACATCTTCACAATATATTCAAATCAAATGTCTAGATCCTTCCAGAGGTTTACCATGTTGGTTTGCGGTAGAAGTGCTAGGTTGGCACTATCCGATTGCGTCTAAGAGACGGATAAGATTTTCAAGGTTATAAAGTTTTGAGAGTCAAAACTCCGTGGGAGCTTGGATTCTCCAGTATTTATATCCCAAAAATCTTGTCAGTCTGAGATGTGCTACTGGACTAGAATCTAGCTCAACTAGATTCCGCAACACCATGTTTATGTAGATGAAAAAAAAATCTCTTTGTCATGGGCTGATGACCCTAGTTCCCTACCCTCACCTGCTGATGACCCTAGTTCCCTACCCTCACCCTCACCCTCACGGGCTGATGACCCTAGTTCCCTACCCTCACCCACTGATGACCCTAGTTCCCTACCCTCACCCGCTGATGACCCTAGTTCCCTACCCTCACTCTCATGGGCTGATGACCCTAGTTCCCTACCCTCACCCTCATGGGCTGATGACCCTAGTTCCCAACCCTCACCCTGCTCTGGTGCGAAAATTCCCGCCAAAGTGTTCTTGCTTTCCCCATAGAAAGCGAGAAGAATGTGGAGGGCAAATCTGCCAACACGACCCCGCACCACTCCCAATGGCGGATTTGGTCCCCCTTTCGGATGGTCTGAAAATAATCGGAGTTGCCACAGTCAACTAGAGTGGCATTGTGGGCAAATGAAATTAAGAACCCAAACAGTCATGAAGCAGAAATCTCAGAGGAAACAAAAACAGCAGCCAACTATCATATAACAATGTGAATTTTCAGACGCAGGATTTTTCTGTTTGGCAATCCGTGTAGCTGTGTTGAATGTGTTGGGCCCTTTCCGCACGGGCCAGTATACGCAGGGTGCAACCGGGGTACATGAGCCCAGTGTAGCCCCAGGCTCTTCGCACAGCTCTGTGCGGGCAGCCCCAGAGTCAATATGGCAGGCCGATGCGCCTTCGCATGGAAGTGCGTCTGCTGTTTTCGTACCTCAGTCTCTCAGCTGCGCAACAACGCAGCCAGTCCCGGACAACCCCCGCAGCCCTTCCGACGTCTCTGGACGTCCGTGCTCTCCTGCATGACCACACAGGTGAGAGGCAGGGAGGAGGGAAACAATGGCAAATGCAGCTCAATGTAGCAAAATGCAAAGTGATGCCCATAGGGGCAAAAAATCCAAACTTCACATACACGCTACAGGGGTCAGTGCTATCAGTCACAGACCAGGAAAGGGATTTGGGCGTCTTAGTTGATAGTTCCATGGGAATGTCAACTCAATGCCTGGCAGCTGTGAAAAAGGCAAACTCTATGCTTATTGCATAATATGTCTTATTGCGTAATCCACGAGGTAGGTAACCCATCTGTGGGACAATGTGTCGCGGTGGAAAGCAAACAACACACAAACATACACACCCCATCAGCAAACAACACACAACACCCCCCCTCCCCCTTGCCATATAGGGGCCCCTAACATCTTTGGGACCCACTGTGCTTTCTGGGCGGGTTGTATGCGGGTTTTTGTGGGATACTGTTTTTAGAATATGCTTATTTTAATTCAACTGTATGTTTTACATATGGTATTATATTGTTCACCGCCCTGAGCCCTTCGGGGATAGGGCGGTATAATAAAACAAACAAACAAACAAACACACACACACACACACACACACACACACACACACACACACTCTCTAACGTGGATAGCTTTAAAAGGGGCTTGGACAGATTTATGGAGGAGAAGTCGATCTATGGCTACCAATCTTGATCCTCTTTGATCTGAGATTGCAAATGCCTTAGCAGACCAGGTGCTCAGGAGCAGCAGCAGCAGCAGAAGGCCCTTGCTTTCACTTCCTGCCTGTGAGCTCCCAAAGGCACCTGGTGGGCCACTGCGAGCAGCAGAGAGCTGGACTAGATGGACTCTGGTCTGATCCAGCTGGCTTGTTCTTATGTTCTTAATAAGGTGCAACTGTATAATGAGCCTTGCAGTCGCGGCCTTTCGCTTGGCCGCAAGGCATGTTAAAACAAAAGAATCGCACAAAGTGCGATTCTTGAATAACCCGGGTTAGGGGAGAAAACGTGGAGCAGATCTACTTTAGGATAGAGATCTGTGCGATCCCCCCCCCCCGTTTTTTTAACCAGTGTTAATTGGCCCGTGTACAAAAGGCCTCACTTTCAGCTTGAGCGCTGACATTGCGGAGCGTTCAGGGATGCTCCGATGGCTTTCGTCGAGGTGCAAAAGATCCGTACCTGCATGGAGAGGTGGCGTTTGAGCTGCCTGTACGGGGTAGAGGCAGATGGAGGGAGGGGCTTCCCGATTTTAAACAGGCCATAGAAAAAGTCTTCGATGCTCATCATTCCGTCGTGTTCGAGGTTGCGGAAGACTTCCTCCAGCACCTGAGAAATAGTGAAGCACACGCTCAAACAGGGCGCAGGAAAACAACAGGAGAAAACCACGGGACAAAAATTCCGCAAGGAGAACTACCGCTGCAATTTGATTAAAGTGATTTTTTAAAAAAAGAAATGATTTACCTTCATCTACTTTATTTTATGTGTTGTGCTTATACTGTAAGCTGCCTCGAGCTGTGTAAGATATTGAAATACCACAAAATCAAATTTCAGAATACCCCTGTCCAGCGGTGGGGTCCAAAAATTTTAGTAATAGGTTCCCATGGTGGTGGAATTCAAACTGTGGCATAGCGCCAATGGGGCTGGGCGGGGCACGACGGGGGCGTGGCCGGGCATTCCGGGGGCGGGGCATTCCTGGATGGGGCTGAGGCAAGGACGCAGCTGCTGCACCAGTTCTTGGGCAGGAAATGAATACACGCAGGCGCAGGCTGCCACACACACCGGTGCACCTCCTGCGTGCTACTGCTGAAGAGGAGGGGCATAACTAAGGCAAAAATCACGTGGCAAAATCACCAATTAGTAACCCCCTCTCGGCACACACTAATAATTAGTAACCTACTCTCGGGAACCTGTGAGAACCTGCTGGATCCCACCTCTGCCCCCGTCTCCTCCCATCCACGAAAATATGAGCCTGTCATGCCCCCAGAGACACCTTCACTATTTTCCTTATTTAAGCCTCAGTTATCCCCTTAGAGAGAATGGGCTTAATTGTTTTGTACAGTATTCTGTGGGAGGGAACCTTAGCTAGACCCTGTCCCTTTAAGAAGCCTTCCAGAGGCAAAGCAGTGCAGTATCTTTATTAGCTTGTAGTCCTTTTGTTTCACAGTCTGTTTAGTTATCAGGTGTCTGGGGAAGGCTGGAGACAGCAATATCTCAGACGTTTAAGGTGTTAAAGATCCATGGTATTTGAGTAATCAAGTTTCAACAGAACTGCAAGGAAACAGAGTCCAAATAGAAGACCACCGGGAGATCTCAGAAGTAGTAAAGCAGTGCAGACTTCCTTAGAAGCAGTTTAAAAAGGGTTGGCATCTGCAAGTTCTTCAAACAATCTCCAATTGGTTCTGGTGGGTTTTCTGGGCTGTGTGGCCTTGGTCTGGTGGATCTTGTTCCTGACGTTTCGCCTGCATCTGCAGCCAGCATCTTCAGAGGTGGATCACAGAGGGAAGTGTATCACAGTGAGTTTTCTGGGCTGTGTGGCTGTGGTCTGGTAGATTTTGATCCTAACGTTTCGCCTGCATCTGTGGCTGGCATCTTCAGAGGTGTATCGCAGTGTGATTAGGTGGAACAGAGTGTGATACACCTCTGAAGATTCCGGCCACAGATGCAGGCGCAACGTTAGGAACAGGATCCACCAGACCACAGCCACACAGCCCGGAAAACCCACCAGGACCAGTTGAATCTGGCCGTGAAATCCTTCGACAATCTCCAATTGTTTCCAGCATCGCAAGTATTCTTTATCAGATAGACTTCGTGGGAGGAGTCAGAGTACTAAACGTTCAGTATTATTACACTGTTTTTGAACTGTTGCTTATTTGTCTGTGGGTCTAACACTCTGTTCTGGCCAAGTGCCAAGCACCTGATTTTAGTTTGCTTGGGAAACAGAACAGGGATCCTCCTTTCTACAGCTGGGCAGGGGAATTGCTGCCAGAGAAGAATGGAAACTGCTTTACTAATATTCACGGGAACAGGCTGCTCGAGAGTGGCTCCGCTCAGAGGTGGGATCCAGCAGGTTCTCACAGGTTCCCGAGAGTAGGTTATTAATTATTTGCGTGTGCCGAGAGGGGGTTACTAATTGGTGATTTTGCCACGTGATTTTGGCCTTAGTTACGCCCCTCCTCTCGGCAGTAGCGCGCAGAACTTGAAGCAGTCTAGCAGGAGGTGCACCGGTGTGCGTGGCAGCCTGCGCCTGTGTGCATTCGTTTCCCGCCCAAGGACTGGTGCAGCGGCTGCGTCCTTGCCACAGCCCCGCCCCTGGAATGCCCAGACACGCCCCCGTCGTGCCCCGCCCAGCCCCATTGGCGCTATGCCACTGTTTGAATCCCACCACCATGGGAACCTGTTACTAAAATGTTTGGATCCCACCACTGGCTCCGCTTCTCTGAAAACAAACAGTCATGCTCTTGCTGCTTTTTCTATTTTAACAACTCTACTATCCAGTCTCTACTGGATAGAGACCCAAACTGTGCAGCTGCCACCAGAGAAAATCCCCAGCCAAAAACCAACTTCAATACCCCACCTGATGGGGGGGGGGGGATGAAGAGTCCACTGTTACCTGAGGGTCGATATTCTGCAATCCATATTGTTCACAAATGGAGATCAGCTTCTCTCTGTTCAGGTGGCCGTCTCTGGAGATGCCCAGGTTCTCACACACCTCGTGCAGCTTCTCTTCTATCCAGTCCTGAGTGAGGGAGTTGTTTGGGGATGCGTTCAAGTCGTCGGGATTCCAGAATCTCAGCTGGCCTGAAAAGAAAGTTGGGGAAGGGGGCGTTAAAAAGAACCGGCCGTGGTCGCCAAAAATGGAGGCCGCACCTCACGAGGAAGACTTCAAAACAGAGCTGAGGATAACCACAGAGGACACAGAGCAGGGGGCCCCAGCTCAGTGCCTGTGGTCACCGTGGTCCCTGATACCTTTCCTGGCCGCCACCAAGTGTTTTTAGAGCATGGGCGTGGTCAGGTGGCACTTCTGCACAGGAAGGCTTCCGATTGGCCATTTGAGATTTGATTGACTGTGCAGATTTTTAAGAGGTTGCTTTGCCACTAGATGCTGCCAAAGCACAAGGATTCAGTTCAGTTCTGTTCAGTCATGCCTTTATATAAAGCAGTGGTGCGACCGCACTTGGAGTACTGTGTTCAGTTCTGGTCACCACATCTCAAAAAGGATATCGAGGAGATAGAAACAGTGCAGAGAAGGGCAACGAGGATGATTGAGGGACTGGAGCACCTTCCTTATGAGGAGAGGCTGCAGCATTTGGGACTCTTTAGTTTGGAGAGGAGACGTCAGAGGGGGGATATGATTGAAGTCTATAAAATTATGCATGGGGTAGAAAATGTTGACAGAGAGAAATTGTTCTCTCTTTCTCACAATACTAGAACCAGGGGGCATCCATTGAAAATGCTGGGGGGAAGAATTAGGACTAATAAAAGGAAACACTTCTTCATGCAACGTCCGATTGGTGTTTGGAACCTGCTGCCACAGGAGGTGGTGATGGTTACTAACCTGGATAGCTTTAAAGGGGGCTTGGACAGATTTATGGAGGAGAAGTTGATCTATGGCTACCAATCTTGATCCTCCTTGATCTTAGATTGCAAATGCCTTAGCAGACCAGGTGCTCAGGAGCAGCAGCAGCAGAGGGCCATTGCTTTCATCTCCTGCATGTGAGCTCCCAAAGGCACCTGGTGGGCCACTGCGAGTAGCAGAGTGCTGGACTAGATGGACTCTGGTCTGATCCAGCAGGCTAGATCTTATGTTCTTATATTCTGTGTGACTGAAAGTAAGTCACGGTGTGACTGTGTGACTGAAAGTAAGTCACGGTAGCCAATTTGTGGATGGCTCTGCCTTCTGTGGCAGCCATTTTGTAGCTTCCCAGGTTTTGTGAGATCGTGCTTGCCTGGGTCATCCAGGTCAGAGCAGATGGACAGAGGTGATTTGCCATTGCCTGCCTCTGTGTAACAGCTCTGTAGTTTGCCATTGCCTGCCTCTGTGTAACAGCTCTGTAGTTTGCCATTGCCTGCCTCTGTGTAGCAGCTCCTTGGCGGTCTCCCATCCATGGAAGGACCGGGGCTCAACCTGCTTAGCAGCCGAGATATGATAAGCTTGGGCTAGCCGGAGCCATCTCGGCTGGCTACCAAAGAGCAAATACTCTTGTTCTAAGAACAGTTTTAGCATTCTGAAAAGGAGAAGAAGTCCTCCATTGAAGCCACTTCTTGACCCTTCTCCTTACCTTCTGCTTCATACTCTTCATGGTCTTGGGAACGCCAGGGCTAAGAGGAGAAGGAAAGAGAAAATCAATACCAAGGAGACAGATTCCAGAGTCTGCTGCTACAAACAGAACCAGAGGACTTTATGGCCTCTTAAATATGACTACTTGGCAGAAACCTTTGTGGCGAAACAGAAACGTTAAAACGCCATTTTCTTCACTTTCTCGTCTCTGTCCCGCCTAACCATAATGGATGACCACTTCACGCATTTGTAAGAAAATGAGTGTTAGGCCACAAAAGGTTACACCACAACAAGTGCAAAGGTTCAAGGTGCCACAAGACACTGTTCCCCTCCCCCCAGTGTGGAAGGCAATGGCAAGATCAGCCAAACACAAGCGACAGCAATGTTCCAACACAGCTCAGCTTTTCTTGTTCCTTACATGACAAAGAAAAGCCAAGCCCAGCCTGTGCCACCCCATCGTTAAACATCTTCATTTCACAGTTTTCGAAAGCAGCTTCTGAAACCCACCTTTAAAATAAAGGGGTTTGGTAGCTTAAGAAATTATCCACGGAAAACAAAGAGCGCGAGGACAGTCGGTCTAAAAAACAATTGACCACCAAGAGGATGCAATTAATGTCCGTCTGTGCCAGATGGGTGGCAGTTCATGTGTTTGTATCTGTGCTTTTAAATGTCTCTGCATGTGTAAGTCTGTTGAGCCTCGTGGTGGAGAAAATGGAAAGCGCATTCAGCTAGACTGGTGGTGGGAGGGCTCTCTGTAGGATATACATGTTAGCGGAAGAATGCTGGGCCCATAACCTTTGTAGGATATCTCTCCTACACCCTGGCATTCCGGAAGTAAAGAAGACCCTTTTAGGGTAACCACTGTGACTGTCCGATTTATGCATTAGCATTTTCACAAGGATCTGGGTGATGCAAGTTTGAGTCCCCACTCCTCACTGGAAGCTTTCCTGGTTGTGGTGAGGATAAAATAGAGGAGAATATCATAAGCCACTTTGGATTCCCATTGGGAATGAAGGCAGAGTAAAAATGAAGGAAATAGATCAGGGGTGGCCAGACTATTGTGCTCCAGATGTTCATGGACTACAATTCCCATCAGTCAATTGGCCATGATGGCAGGGGCTGGTGGGAATTGTAGTCCATGAACATCTGGAGCACCATAAATTGGCTACCCCTAAAATAGATAAATCCACAGCAATAGAATTTCCTCCCAACTGCAATCTTGAGCATCCTTGAAATAAATAAATACAGTAACAGAATACCAGTAAGCATATCAATATCTTTCCTGGGAAAAGATGGCTTTTGTATCTATCATGGTGGGACCCAAGTCTTTGACAGGACATAAGAACATAAGAACATAAGAACAAGCCAGCTGGATCAGACCAAAGTCCATCTAGTCCAGCTCTCTGCTACTCGCAGTGGCCCACCAGGTGCCTTTGGGAGCTCACATGTAGGATGTGAACGCAATGGCCTTCTGCGGCTGTTGCTCCCGATCACCTGGTCTGTTAAGGCATTTGCAATCTCAGATCAAAGAGGATCAAGATTGGTAGCCATAAATCGACTTCTCCTCCATAAATCTGTCCAAGCCCCTTTTAAAGCATCCAGGTGAGTGGCCATCACCACCTCCTGTGGCAGCATATTCCAAACACCAATCACACGTTGCGTGAAGAAGTGTTTCCTTTTATTAGTCCTAATTCTTCCCCAGCATTTTCAATGAATGCCCCCTGGTTCTAGTATTGTGAGAAAGAGAGAACAATTTCTCTCTGTCAACATTTTCTACCCCATGCATAATTTTTTGTAGACTTCCAATCATTATCCCCCTCAGCCGCCTCCTCTCCAAACTAGGAGTCCCAAACGGCTGCAGCCTCTCCCTCATAGGGAAGGTGCTCCAGTCCCTCAATCATCCTTTTGTTAGTTGCCCTTCTCTGCAATCTCTTCTTTTTTCTTATCTCCCTCAATATCCTTTTTTGAGATGCGTAAGCGACCAGAAACTGGACACAATACTCTAAGTAAAGCGGGGTCAGCGACTCACTTGCTTTGTATATAAGGGCATGATAATCTTTTGCAGTTTTATTATCAATTCCTTTTCTAATGATCCCCAGCATAGAAGTTTGCTCCTTTTTCACAGCTACCATGCATTGAGTTGACATTCCCATGGAACTATCCAACTAAGACGCATACAAATCCCTTTCCTGGTCTGTCAGACTGATAGCACTGACCCTCTGTAGCGTGTATGTGAAGTTTGGATTTTTTGCCCCTATGGTGCATCACTTTTGCCATTTTGCTACATTGAACTGCATTTGCCATTTCTGAGCCCACTCACCTTAATTCCTATCCAAGGTCCCGGCTTTGGAGCTCTTTCGCAATCCTTTTGTGGTTCTCTACCACTCCTACATAATTTGGTATCATCTGGCAAACTCTGACCACCACGCTTACCCACCCCTACTTCCAGGTCACTATTTATGAATAGGTTAAAGAGCACTGGTCTCAAAACGGATCCTTGGGGGGACACCACTCCCGACATCTCTCCATTGTGAGTAGAACTTCCCATTTTACACTCCACTTTCCTTTGTTTCCTGTTTCTCAACCAGTTTTTTTTTAATCCATAGGAGGACTTCCCCTCTTATTCCCTTTCATTGCTGAGTTTTCTCAACAGTCTCTTGGTAGGAGGAACTCTTTGTCAAAAAGCTCTTTTGGAACTCAAGTAGACAATGTGTCCACCGGGTTCACCCCTGTCCACATGCCTGTTTACACCCTCAAAGAACTCTAGTAAGTTTGTAAGACAGGACTTGCCTCTCTGCAAAAGCCATGCTGACTCTTTCTCAGCAGGTCTTGCTTTGCTACATGTTTTATAATTTTATCTTTAATGATAGATTCTACTAATTTACCAGGAACAGATGTCAAACTGACTGGCCTGTAATTTCCCGGGTCCCCCCTAGATCCTTTCTTAAAGATTGGTGTGACATTGGCCATCTTCCAGTCTTCCAGGATGGAGGCAGATTTCAGGGATAAGTTGCATATTAAAGTGAGAAGATCAGCAATTTCATGCTTGAGCTCTTTAAGAACTCTTGGGTGAATGCAATCTGGGCCAGGGGATTTGGTAACATTTAGTTTATCAATGGCTGCCAGAACTTCTTCCTTGTCTACCACTATCTTCGCTAGTTCCTCGGATTCGCCTCCTAAGAAGCTTGGTTCAGGTGCAGGAATTTTCCTCACCTCCTCTTGGGTGAAGACAGATGCAAAGAATTCATTCAGCTTCTCTGCAATCTCCCTGCCATCTTTTAGCACACCCTTTGTTCCTTAACATATAAACGATTGAGAACTCAGCCAGTTTTGAAGCCTGCAGACATAACATATAAACGATTGAGAACCATTGCTATAGTCCACAGAAAGCAGAATTTTTACCTTTGCATCCCACCCCAAACCCCTTGGGCTTCTTATCTGCGAGTTCCCAGTCCCTCCATCCTCTTGTGAATGCATGTTTGTGTTAAGCTCTGACTTCTGTGCCAACACGTTGCGATGCCACCCACCGTTTCATTCCAAAGATGTCTGCAGGCTTCAAAACTGGCTGTTCTAGTGGTTATTTTGCTGATGTTTTGTTCACTGGTCCCCTGCTTTAGGCGTTAAAAACAAAAAATGGGGGAGACGAAGGGGGACATACGCTTAGCTTCACGAGTTCATTAGGGCTCTGGCTAAGTGGCTGACGCCAACCTTCAGGGCAGACTGATTAATATGGTTACAGTAGCAGGCCGGCTGCAGACAGCCACCTCCTGGCTGTATATATACACATTTTGCTTGTAAGGTTGACAGGTCTGAACAAAGGGGAATCTGATCTGAAAAACCCTAAAAGCAGGAAGGGACAGTGGCCATAAATTCCCTATCTCTACTTGTCATCTTTGGTACTTGTAATTCACTAAAGGAGCAGCTGTAGCTCACTGGAAGTACCAAATTAGTCTGTAGGAGTGGCGAACTTGAAACCTTGTTAGTGGTAAATCTTGTACTTTGTTAATTCTGTTAATGGATTTGCAAAGTGATGTAACTTTTTTTACATTAATACTTTTTATTAATTTCCTTCTTTAAAAAACACACTGAACATAAAACATACATGAAACCATTGAAACACATAAGACATCAACAAATATTAACATGACCCACATTTACAGTTACCCAAACATAATCTATCCTACCCCAACTACCCATAACAATAACACACAATTCAATACATCTAAATCAAAGCAGTTACTTCACTATTCTTTGGTAATTTATTCTTTAGCTTTATTAAACTCACATATCTGTACTATACTACCTTATTTTTCATTTCATATTTTTAATATTTAACCTACAAATATACCTTGTATTTCATAATGCTATAGGTCCTTCATATTTTAATTTAAATAGATTTCTTTTCTTATCTAGGCCCTTTCAATATCCCATAATCATGATTTTATCCCTTTTATTGTGATGTAACTGCCCAATACCAAAGTGATGTAACATAATAAAAGGGGCACAGCTCAACAGAGATTTAGCAGAAAGACGCTCCAACACACCTGCTTGTGTGTTGTTTGCTGATGCTTTGCTTTCCGCCGCGACACATTGTCCCACGGACGGGTTACCTACCTCGTGAATTATGCAATAAGACAAAAATTGATAACAAAGGAAAGATCTTTGGGGACACACGCACCGAGGGGGCTACAGTCATCTTCCCTCCATATCTATTTGTTTGTGGGTCCCATGGTTGGCCCTATTTACCTCATGACTGGCAAGGCCGATGCACGATTGGAAGACCCTCTATACCAGTGGTGGCGAACCAATGGCACGGATGCCAGAGGTGGCACTCAGAGCCCTCTCTGTGGGCACGCGCAAACAGAGTTTGTCATGTGGGGGGGAAATGCCCCCCCCCACATCTAGGCTGACCTGGGCCACTGAGCTAGATTATTAACATTAAACCTAGTTTTGGGGGAGCGGTGTAGGTAACCCTGTTAAGCACTGTTAAACCCAACTGATTTTCATGCGAAGTACTAAAGCGCGATCCTTTACCTGGGAGTAAGCTCGGTTGCTGGCAATAGGGCTTGCTTCTGAGTAAACCCTTCTAGGGTCGTGATTCACCCGTTTGAAGAGTTGCATGGTTGCTTCAAAGCAAAGCCACCAACTACCACCAAGCTTACTCCTGAGTAACGCATGCCTCGGAGCCAACCATTTTTTCTAAACTAAAACCTCAGTATTCAGGTTAAATTGCCGTGTTGGCACTTTGCGATAAATAAGTGGGTTTTGGGTTGCAATTTGGGCACTCGGTCTTGAAAAGGTTCGCCATCACTGCTCTATACCAGGGTGGGTCCACAAAATTGCACGATTGGAAGACCCTATACCAGGGACTTCCCTGTCATCCAAGTAATCGGGACATGCTGTCTGCACGTTATTTACACCAGAATAGACACACTACTTGGTGGTATTACTTTACCGCCATTATCAGTCCCCAAGCAGGAGCTATCCTTACAGAAAAGGCGGTGGAGTCTCTTGCTCCACCCCCTCCGCTATTCCCAGTGAAACACAACATGAAATTACTTTGATCAATCCAGAAATGTATCAAATGTGTCTGGTGGTATTGCAAAATAGGTTAACGACTTCTCCTCCATAAATCTGTGCAAGCCCTTTTTAAAGCTATCCAGGTTAGTGGCCATCCCCACCTCCTGTGGCAGCATATTCCAAACACCAATCACACGTTGCGTGAAGAAGTGTTTCCTTTTATTAGTCCTAATTCTTCCCCCCAGCATTTTCAATGGATGCCCCCTGGTTCTAGTATTGTGAGAAAGAGAGAAAAATGTCTCTCTGTCAACATTTTCTACCCCATGCATAATTTTATCAATTTCAATCATATCCCCCCTCAGACGTCTCCTCTAAAAACTAAAGAGTCCCAAACGCTGCAGCCTCTCCTCATAAGGAAGGTGCTCCAGTCCCTCAATCATCCTCGTTGCCCTTCTCTGCACTTTTTCTATCTCTTCAATATCCTTTTTGAGATGTGGCGACCAGAACTGAACACAGTACTCCACCATGGCTTTATATAAGGGCATGACAATCTTTGCAGTTTTATTCTCAATTCCTTTCCTAATGATCCCCAGCATAGAATTTGCCTTTTTCACAGCTGCCGTGCATCGACTTGACATTCCCATGGAACTATCAACTAAGACGCCCAAATCCCTTTCCTGGTCTGTGACTGATAGCACTGACCCCTGTAGCGTGTTTGTGAAGTTTGGATTTTTTGGCCCTATGTGCACTGAAATAATGTAAGTCGTTCACGGCCTGGGGCCCTCATACCTTAAGGACTGTCTCTCCCCATATGTCCCTACTCGGCCCCTGCGGTCCGTGGAGGCAAACTTGCTGGTGGTCCCCAACCCCTGATGACCTTGGACAGTTCCGCAGGGACTGTAAAACGGAGTTGTTCCACTGGGCTTTGAAGGGGAAAGTCGATGATTGCCTCCCGCGCTGCCACCCCCCCTCCCCAATATACCATCTTAACTAGCCGCCATGTGCTGTAGCTGGTCCCCTCCCTAGGGGTTACGGGGTTTCTCACTGTTGTTGTATTTAAATTAATTTGGTTTTAATTGTTAGATTATGACTTTTTAATTGTTTTTAACTTCTGTACACCACCCAGAGCCCTTTGGGGGTGGGTGGTGTAGTAAGTCAAACAATAAAAATAAATAAATTGGCTCCCAGTTGAATTCCAAATCATCTTCAAGGTGTGGGTGTTGACCTTTAAGGCCTTGCGCGGCCTGGGACCCTCATACCTTTGGAACCGCATTACCCCATATGTCCCAGTCCGACCTCTGCGTTCGGCAGAGGCCAATCTACTGGTGGTCCCTGGCCCCTCAATGATGCAGCTGGCCTCCACTCGGGCCAGGGCCTTTACGGCTCTGGCACCGGCCTGGTGGAACACTCTCCCTCCAGCTGTCCGGGCCCTGCGGGATTTGGGTGATTTCCGCAGGGCCTGTAAGACGGAGTTGTTCCACCGGGCCTTTGGAGAGACCAGCCACTGAGTGTGCCCCCCCGCCACTATTCCATATAGGTCTTTGTTCCATGTGAGCCCTAATATCATCGGGTTTTATCTTCTCCCCTCTCTCCTCTTTTCCTGGGAGAGATTTAGTTTATGGTTAAGCACTGGCTTTTGTGGGATGCCAGGGTTAGGAAGAATTCGCTGTTTTTAAATGACATTTATGATAATTATGTTTTAATGATTTTATGTATACTGTTTTGTGTTGTTCACCGCCCAGAGCCCTCTGGGGATGGGGCGGTATATTAAAACAAACAAACAAACAAACAAACAAACAAACCATTTTAATGCTTGAAACACACACAAAATTGTGATAAAAAATTCTCACATCTTCTCTAAACATCTGTCTTCCTGCCTAGAATTCCTCAGTTTAAGAGTGATTGGGCAGTAGCAGACATAACGTCCCACGGGCCAAGTGATAACAGCTGGCTGATTTTCAAAAAGCATTAAAGGTTCCAGCGTCTCATTGATACAAAAGGATGTTTTCACCCCTTTGGGAAATCCAGCCCTGCTGAGCAGTTTATGAGACGATCCATTCATAAACCCACCGCTGCAAAAAACAAAAAAACAAAAAAGCATTTGGTTTCCAAAAGTGCAGGACTGTATGCTAATATCTCTCAGTATAAAAGAGGCGCACAAAAAGTCAATTAAGCTCAGCTTTCACCGCAAACGCTCCGAACACTCGACGGAGACCCTCGCATAAAAGTTTAATGCCACTCATTCAGATCGGAGCTAAAATGTCATTAATCTACCGACGTAGCCATGGGAACCGCATTAGGTCACTCTGCTGTTCGAAACCGCTGTTTCGAGCATCTGCACCGTCGGGTAGGTCAAGAGGAGGAAATCCCAAACCTACACAGAGAAATGGTACCCACCTCTCCTGCCCCACGGCTGCTGCGCGCCAGAAAAAAATCAACACAGCAGAAGGAAATGTATCGTGGCTGGTAGCGTTGCCAACCCTCCAGGTGGGGCCTAGAGATTTCCAGGTATTATACTTGATCCCCAGATTATGGAGGACATTCAGTTGGACAAAATGTCTGCTTGGAAGGGTGGGTTCAATGACATTATAGAAGAAGAAGAGTTTGGATTTACATCCCCCCTTTCTCTCCTGCAGGAGACTCAAAGGGGCTGACAATCTCCTTGCCCTTCCCCCCTCACAACAAACACCCTGTGAGGTGGGTGGGGCTGAGAGAGCTCTGAGAAGCTGTGACTGGCCCAAGGTCACCCAGCTGGCGTGTGTGGGAGTGCACAGGCTAATCTGAATTCCCCAGAGAAGCCTCCACAGCTCAGGCAGCAGAGCTGGGAATCAAACCCGGTTCCTCCAGATTAGATAGACGAGCTCTTAACCTCCTACGCCGCTGCTGCTCCCAATGAATGAATGTTTATTTATGGTTAACTTCCAAACAACAGTTCACAAGAGGTCAAATTCCAAACCTTAACAAAAAGGTAAAAAGTTAAAATAGAAAATAGAAATTATTTCAGCATTCCTCTGAAACAGCGATGGCGAACCTTTTCAAGACCGAGTGCCCAAATTGCAACCCAAAACCCACTTATTTATCGCAAAGTAACAACACGACAATTTAACCTGTATACTGAGGTTTTAGTTTAGAAAAAATGGTTGGCTCTGAGGCGTGTGTTACTCGGGAGTAAGCTCGGTTGTAGTCAGTGGCTTTGCTTTGAAGCAACCATGCAACTCTTCCAACGGGTGAATCACGCCCCTAGGAGGGTTTACTCAGAAGCAAGCCTCATAGACAGCAACCGAGCTTACTCCCAGGTAAAGGATTGCACTTTAGTACTTCGCATGAAAATCAGTGGGGTTTAACAGCGCTTAACAGGGTTACCTACACTGCTTCCCCAAAACTAGGTCTTAGGTTTAATGCTAATAATCGAGCCCAGCAGCCCAGGCCAGCCTAGATGTGTGTGGGGGAGGGGGCAACTCTGTTTGCGAGTGCCCACAGAGAGGGCTCTGAGTGCCACCTCTGGCACCCGTGCCATAGGTTCGCCACCACTGATCTAAAAGAACTGATGGTCTCCCATCCCTTTCCTCTATTTATTTGCTAAAACACAAAACCGGGCTACATTACTGGATCCTTACCCAACAACAACAACAACAACAACAACCAATAGTTCAATTATACTGAATTATTTCTTCATGCTTGACTACCGTGTTTCCCCGAAAATAAGACAGTGTCTTATATTAATTTTTGCTCCCAAAAATGCGCTATGTCTTATTTTCAGGGGATGTCTTCTTTTTCCGCTCCACAGCTGCATGCTCTGGTGTTCTGTTCGACGGGCATGCTTCCAAACAAAAACTTTGCCACGTCTTACTTTCGGGGGATGCTTTATATTTAGCACTTCAGCAAAACCTCTACTATGTCTCATTCTCTGGGGATGTCTTATTTTCGGAGAAACAGGGTATGGACATTGCCGTAATTCAACAAAATAATAAAAAATATAATATTTTTTAAAAATATATAATATTTTTTAAAAAAGAAAAAGTAATTTTCTGAAAATCTCCGCCCACTGCATGAAGAGCCAAGCACCTGGCAAACCTCAGTTTTAATTCTGGGGGCCCCAGCTCCTATGCTGGAAACACGGCCCCCCGGAACGCCTCCACCTTGGACTGCTCAGATTAAGGGCCTCCTATTGTATTCACGTGCCGCCACCCCACCCCACCCCCCGGCACGGCCTTAGCTGGCCAGATCTCATTGTGCACCCGGGCACGCACCCTCATTACCATACCCGATGTGTGACCAGGACCTCATTGTGAAAAGCATCTCAATGGGGTCAGAGGTTGAGCCACCTCAAAAGTGTAGCCCCAGAAGGCAAGTCAGGGGGATTGTAGCGGACACAAAAGGAGGCACTCTGACAAATTCCACGGAGCATGAACGCCCTCCTCGTCACACCAGGTATTCTTACAAGGACGGCAATGGCTCCGCAGCTGGATAAGGGTCATGTGCAGGACTGGGGGTGGGGTGGGGGGAATTCTCCCCCATGCAGCCGGATTCCAAGAATGTATTATTTGGAGAGAGGCACATGCTTCACCGGCCTGAAGAACAGATGGCTGGAAGTTTCACAATGGCCAACTCAAAGCCCGTGGAAGCATCTGGGGGCCGCAATCTCCTCTCCATCTTAACTTAGCCTCTCTCATCTGACCATCTGCTCCCAGAAGACAGATCTTTATCCTCCTCCGACGGAATATATTGCTTATTAAAACGAGCGGGGCGTTTGTGTACGAAACAATCTGCGCTGGTGACCTCGAGGTACACGCACCAAGTGGCGCTCAGGCCTGCCCCCCTCCCGGGATAATCAAAGTCCAGGGTGCGCAGAAACAACAGGGTTAAGGGTCTCGAATTTACTTTAAGTACTAGTCTTAAGGAGGGCTTTTATGAAATGATGTATCAGTGGTATTTGTCTCCAGAGAAATTGGCAAAAATGTATGTTGGAAATGGGCCATCATAAATGGTGGACTTGTAATAAAGCTTTTAAAAATTTACATATAAATATATTCAGCAATTCAGGAGACCTTAAAGATTTATATACAAATGAAACCATTTGTATGTTTTCTTTTGGGTCTTGTGAACAGACAGCTTGAGAAAAAAGAACATGGAATTTTCCTTTTATACAAAGGACATCGGCAGAAAGAATATTACCGTGTTTCCCCGAATATAAGACAGTGTCTTATATTAATTTTTGCTCCCAAAGATGTGCTATGTCTTATTTTCAGGGGATGTCTTATTTTTCTGTGTTCTGTTCGTCGACCATGCTTCCAAACAAAAACTTTGCTACGTCTTACTTTTGGGGGATGCCTTATATTTCACACTTCAGCAAAACCTCTACTATGTCTTATTTTTGGGGGATGTCTTATATTCAGGGAAACGGTATATTTGCAAAAATGGAAAACTTCCCCTATATCCACAACAGAAGAATTTTGTTGAACTGGTGGAAATGTCTAAACTTACTTCTTTGATTGGAGAAAAGAGATTCTCTGAATCCCACTGATAAGTGAAAACTCTTTTTTTGCATCAGATAGAGGGGCTTTCCGCACTTACTGTGTTGTACCGGTTTCTACTCAGGTTCAACTCAGTGTATCCGCACTACAACCGAGCTCGACGTTGTCTTGTCTCTGTTCCCCCCGCTCGGAACCGCGAGATCCCTGTCGCAGTTATGAACCGCGATTCGCTGGTGGAACAAGGTCGATATCGCTTCGAAGCTTCGAAATGCGGACGCATCGAAATGACACCGCATCCACTCAACCAATCAGGAGCCGCTTCGTTCGCATGCGCAGAACGGGAGAGTCGTGACGGGCAGAGAGCGCGGCTTTTTTTATACAGTTTCCCTCAGGTTTCGAAGCTACGATATCGAGATCGTTTCAAAGAGACGATTAAACTGGAAAAATTTTGGCGCCAAAGCTTCGTAGCTCCGACTGCGACGGAAGTAGTTCAGCACGTCAATGCTACGTAGCTGCGACGTACGGAAACTGTAAAAAAAAAAGAACGTTCCTGTTTCCCGCCGTAACACAAGCGCCAATCACGATCGAGGAGCGAAACAGGTACCAAGATGATCCCGCCCACTTAGCTCGGTTCCAGGGGGCCAAGGAAGTTGCTGTGCGGACACCTAGGAATCGCCCCCCATTGAAGGGAACTGAGTCGACCTTCACTCCCTTTTGTAGTGCGGAAAGCCCCAGAGAAGAACGAATTGATGATCAGGGGATTTGAGGAACAGAAGAACAAGAAAGCAGACATAACACAGAAAAATGTGGACCTTATTATCAAGAATAATTAAGAGTTACTTTTATAATTGTAGTTAGAGGGCAAGTGAGAAAATGTGTGTTTATATCTGGTGCAGACGAAATTGGGAGTCTCTCCTTTAGTGCAATTTTTATGTACTTTTATACACTTGTTTTGTTTGGCTATTTTTCAGTATGTTTGGGTTTTCTTCTTTCGGCTTGATTTCTTCTTTCTGTATGTTCTCTTAATTTTTTTAAAAAAAGGAACGCTCACTGGATGGGATATTTATTTGTTTCAAACGTTTTCATGCTATCCCGCCACTCGATCAGGGTCCCCCGGGCAGCGAACATAAAAACATTAAAACAATGGAACAATTAAAGATGCATTTCAAACGATAAAATAATTGAGTACAGCGCATAAACAACCATCAACCCATGCTGGGTGTAATTTCCAGATGGATAAGGCAGCTTATTGGAATTCTAATTTTAACGGGGCATTGTGTTTTAGACATATGGCTATTTCTAGCTGTATCTTTTGCCCTTCCGCTAAAACAGTGATCATTTCGGGTGCACGGGATCTTCCTGTCCGAGACTCTGGTTAGGCCTACTCGAATGAAGTCATTCTTGAAGGGCAGCCTGCAGGATTATGGCCCCCACATCAAAGGCAGACCAGCTGCCATGCCACACACACACACACACGCACACGCACGCACGCACATACACACACACCCTTGCAAACTGAGGAACTCTATCCAATCCCTGCCATTCACAGTGGATGAGTAAGGCCAGGTGAGTTACAATTTGGAACTGTCCGAGCTTTCTGGGATGCTGAAGTCTTCTCACAGAAGAACCTCCATACTCAGTAGCAATCAGTCTCTGAATACCAGAGCTGGGACGCAACATCGGGGATGGCCTCAGCCTCTCTGCCCTGATGTTGACCCTCCAGAGAAACTGGTTGGCTGTCGTGTGAGGTGGGATGCTGGACTAGATGGACCGCTGGTCTGATCCAGCGGGGTTTGATTTATTCCATTAAAAGCACAAGCATCAGGGCAAAGAAAGGTCTTTCCCAGCCTCTGCCATTTAAGACATGTTAGATTTTAGTTCAGTAGACCTTAGAGACAAACAAGACTTTCAGGGTTTTGATGTTTGATAACCTCTGCCAACGTAGTCCTTGTGATAAAATGGAAGGCAAAAGAATGCACTGGGAAAACAAATTGTTGGGATATGCAACAAAGGTAAAATCAACCAACTCTGTAAATAAGAGACCCATCAAAGAATTTCAAGATAAATGGAAAATATATTATTCATATTATTCTCCAAAATAAGAACGAATGGTGAAAAGTGAAAGTAAGGTTCAAAGGATGGATTCAAAATATTGACAGGGTTTTTTTTTAGGTTACAGAATATGTCATATCAAAAATGGCTTAAAGGGGGAAAGGTGAATAGATAATTTTATGAAGTAAGACAGTTAGCGCTTGACAATATGAGAGAGTTTGTGAGGAAAACTCTAGGAATTTGTAACAGCCCTGGCTATTTTCAAAATAGATTCTAATAGTCCAAAATAGGAGATATATAGAAATGTAGAATTGTAATTATGTCGGAATTGTAATTATGACAGGATCTATTTTTTAATGAAAAACAATAAACAAACAAATATATAAAAAGACTTTCAGTGTTGGAGCTTTTGAGAGCTCCCTTCATAAGAAGCAAGTTGGAACGGATCTCTGTACGTCCTTACATTCCAGCAAGGATTCAAAACTCCATTCCCACATTTCCCCGAGGAAGGGAGATTTAAATCTTAAAGTTTACATCCCCAAACATTTCTTGGTCTCTAATCTCCTACTGGATCAAATCCATGGTTACCCCTGAAAGTAACCAGGATCTGTTAACTGGTGATAACCAAGGTTTGAACCAGGTACCTTCCGCATGCAAAGGTGCAGTCTACCACTAAATCATGCCTTTCCCTCTATTCTTAAACGTGTTGACAGAATTCCATGGAGAAGACATCTCTCAATGGATGGGCAGCCACGAGGAGCCTCCAAAATCAGAGGCAGTCTATCTCTGTGAATGTGGTGTCGAGGGAAAATTGTAGGGTACGACTATCAACCTTACAACTTTCCACTTGTGAGCTTCTCAGAGGCTCATTCCGCACATGCAGAATAATGCACTTTCGAACTGCTTTCAGTGCTCTTTGAAGCTGGGCGGAATGGCAAAATCCACTTGCAAACAGTTGTGAAAGTGGTTTGAAAATGCATTATTCTGCATGTGCGGAAGGGGCCAGAGGCATCAGGTTGGCTGCCACTGGGGCTCACCATGATGGGTGACCCGATTGGGCTGATCTATCAAGCAGACTCTTTATTTCCAACTGTACGAGTGTTAAGCCCGGTCGGTCCAGCAGATGGCAGGCACAAGACACACGCTCGAGGCGGGAGGCAGTTTTCAAAAATGGAGGAGAATTCATTTCGTGCCATGTTGGATTCTCTCTCCAGGACTTGAATTGTTGTGGGGTTGTGGGGCAGGAATCACCGAATGACAGACATAAAGCATAGAGTGGTTCCCACCCACGCTTTTGAACTCTATCTGCCCTCTGCGGGTGCGAGCAAAGTGCCATCAAAGCAGAGCTGAGTTATGGAATCCCTGCAGGGTTTTCAAGGCAAGAGATATTCCAAAGTGATTTGCCCGTAGCCTGCCTCTGTGTAACGACCCAGGACTTCCTTGGACCAGGGCTGACTCTGCTTAGCTTCTTAGATCTGACGAGGCTGACCTAACCTGGGCCACAAATCTGCCCACTGGCTCCTAGTAAGTTCTGCTTAGCTCCAGAACCAGCTCAAGAAGAAGAAGAAGAAGAAGAAGAAGAAGAAGAAGAAGAAGAAGAAGAAGAAGAAGAAGAAGAAGAAGAAGAAGAAGAAGAAGAAGAAGAAGAAGAAGAAGAAGAAGAAAGAAGAAGAAGAAGAAAGAAGAAGAAGAAAGAAGAAAGAAGAAGAAAGAAGAAAGAGAGAAGGGCTTTACAATCTCCTTTGCCCCTTCCGTACTCGCCACAACAAAGACCCTGTGAGGTAGGTGAGGCTGAGAGAGCTCCGAGAGCTCTGACTAGAAGAGCTCTGACTAGAAGAAGAAGAAGAAGAAGAAGAAGAAGAAGAAGAAGAAGAAGAAGAAGAAGAAGAAGAAGAAGAAGAAGAAGAAGAAGAAGAAGAAGAAGAAGAAGAAGAAGAAGAAGAAGAAGAAGAAGAAGAAGAAGAAGAAGAAGAAGGGGCTTACAATCTCCTTGCCCTTCCCGCCTCACAACAAAGACCCTGTGAGGTAGGTGAGGCTGAGAGAGCTCCGAGAGCTCTGACTAGCCCAAGGTCACCCAGCTGGCGTGTGTGGGAGTGCACAGGCTAATCTGAATTCCCCAGATAAGCCTCCACAGCTCAGGCGGCAGAGCGGGGAATCAAACCCGGTTCCTCCAGATTAGATACACGAGCTCTTAACCTCCCATGCCACTGCTGCTCCTCCTATTAGGTCCTCAATACCATGTCCAATACGAGAATCCAACCGAAAAGATAAAGCTAGAGACTATAACCTTGTATCGCTAGATGCGTTAGACCAGGGGTGTCCAACTCTGGCACTTCAGATGTTCATAGACTACAATTCCCATCATTCCCTGCTGGCATGGGACCATGCCAGCAGAGGCTAATGGGAACTGTAGTCCATGAACATCTGAAGAGCCAGAATTGAACACCCCTGCATTAGACAGACCCACGTTTATTGTAGAATTGAAATCCAAATCAGTATTTTACAGGGTCTGTAAAATGGAGTTGTTCCCTGAGGCCTTCTCTGTTGGGCCAGCCGGGCACCCCTTTTGATATCGTTTGGTCCCGCCTGGGATATGTGCACACATCTGCTCTCTTATACTGTTAGGCTCATTCTGCACATGCAGAATAATGCACTTTCAAGCTGCTTTCAGTGCTCTTTGAAGCTGTGCAGACTAGCAAAATCCACTTGCAAACAGTTGTGAAAGTGGTTTGAAAACGCATTATTTTGGGTGTGCGGAAGGGGCCTTAGACTGTTCGGTTTTTAAGCCGTCTTAAAATTGTAATTTAACTGGTTTCAGTATTTATATTTGTATTTGGGATTTTGTACTGTTTTTATTATGTTTTTATTATGCATTCTATGTAAAGCCACCCTCCTTCAGGAGAGTGAGCGGAGCATATGTGTAAACAAACACACAAATACATATGAACCAAATTCCAAGCAATATAAATCAAAATCCAAGTAAAAGTTTGCTGGTTGTTTCTTTTCCCATTTCTTGGATTACAGCCCACTCCTTCCGCATTTTGTTTTATCGCAATATAAAAGAACCTTCTGACGGGCTAAGATGCACTTCCCATATCCTCCAGCGCTTTCAGGATACGCTATCTATGCCTGCATCTGACTAGGTGGTTTCTACATGACTCAACGTATCATTCTTAAAAGCTCACACTTTGTTTCATAATGTTTAAGAGTTCTGTTTCCAGATTTCTTTTTAAAACTTTATTTAATTTATATAAAACACAAACAATTATTTAAAACACAATTATAAGGGGAAAAAATCAATTCAGCCCAACGGAAATCACGTATAATAATACGTATAGGTGAAGAAGAAGAAGAAGAAGAAGAAGAAGAAGAAGAGGAGGAGGAGGAGGAGGAGGAGGAGGAGGAGTTTGGATTTATATCCTCCCTTTCTCTCCTGTAGGAGACTCAAAGGGGCTTACAATCTCCTTGCCCTTCCCCCCTCCCAACAAAAACCCTGGGAGTTGGGTGGGGCTGAGAGAGCTCCAAAGAACTGTGACTAGCCCAAGGTCACCCAGCTGGCGTTTGTGGGAGTGTACAGGCTAATCTGAATTTCCCAGATAAGCCTCCACAGCTCAGGCGGCAGAGCGGAGAATCAAACCCGGTTCCTCCAGATTAGACACACGAGCTCTTAACCTCCTACGCCACTGCATACAGATTTCTGTATTTACTATTCTTACCACTTATATTTTTTCTCTTTTATCATTTATTATTTCCTTACTACTTTAATGAGCTTCTTTCTCAACCACATTATACTTTACATTTAGTTCTTTTCTTCTTCTTTTCGTAGTAAAGTCTAATCAGTTTTCCGTTCTATATTCGACCGGTGAGATATTCACGTCATTCACCTTGGAGATATATATATATATATATATAGTCCACAGTTTCCAGTTATGTCTATAAGTTTCTTTCCAGATTTCTGTAGCCCAAAACTCTACTGTATTGCTCTTTTAATATCCCATCTTGTTGATCGTAATTGACGCCCACTGTGTAATCTGTAGGAGCCGCGTGGCGTAGTTGTTGCACTGCCACTCACACGGTCAGGAGTTCGAGCCCCCTGTGGGTCAGATATCCTGGCAGCTGGATCATGGTCAACTCAGCCATCCATCCATTTCTTGATCAATAAATGAGTACCTAGCTCATAGCTAGGGGGTAAAGAATAGCTGGGGAAAGCAATGGCAGACTACCCCACAAAAACAGCTTGCCTATGAAATCACTGCTCACAATGATACCCCAGGGTCGGGCACGTCTGAAGGGGAACTTTATGTAATCTGTCTTGAATCTTGGAAAGAAAGGTGGACTAGCCACATAAAAATAAAGAAAATAAAGGATGGCTAGCCTGCATTTCAAATGCTGTGGTACTATGGACGGTATTCGGTTGTACTGGTATTCGGTTGTACTGGTATATCTGGCATCTGGTATTCGGTTGTACTGGTATTCGGTTGTACTGGTATATCTGGCATCTTGTATTGGTATATCTGGCATCTGGTATTCGGTTGTACTGGTATATCTGGCATCTGGTATTCGGTTGTACTGGTATATCGTATTGTATATCATGGCATCTGGTACTTTCGGTTGCATTGGTATATCCGGCATCTAATTACCTCGTCAGTACTGGTATATCTGGCATCTGGTATTCGGTTGTACTGGTATATCTGGCATCTTGTATTGGTATATCTGGCATCTGGTATTCGGTTGTACTGGTATATCTGGCATCTTGCCCTGCCCCGAAGTCACAGGACCATCACAGCTGAACGGAGCATCCACGACTAAAAGCAGTCTACCTTAATTCTTATTTCAAAGTGTTTCTGTCCCACTTGTCTTCCACAATTTTTTTGGACCTACAGAAATGAAACCCTTGACACTGAAGGACAAGGTTGCCATCTCTGGGTTGGGAATTACCAGAAGGTTTGGGGAGGGAGGAACTGGTGAGGACAAGGTTTGGGGAGGGGAATAGTTCAACGGAGTATAATGCCGTAAAGACCACCTCCTCAGTGGTGGGATCCAAAAATTTTAGTAACAGGTTCCCATGGTGGTGGGATTCAAACTGTGGTGAAGCGCCAATGGGGCTGGGTGGGGCACGACGGGGGCGTGGCCGGACATTCCGGGGGCGGGACATTCCTGGGCGGAGCTGTGGCAAGGATGCAGCCGCTGCGCCGGTCCTTGAGCGGGAAATGAATGCACGCAGGCGCAGGCTGCCACACACACCGGTGCACCTCCCGCTAGACTGCTTCAAGTTCTGCGTGCTACTGCTGAGAGGAGGGGCGTAACTAAGGCAAAAATCACGTGGCAAAATCACCCATTAGTAACCCCCTCTCGGCACACTTAAATAATTAGTAACCTACTCTCGGGAACCTGTGAGAACCTGCTGGATCCCACCTCTGCACCTCCCTAAGCAGCCATTTTCTCCAGGGGAGTTGATCTCTGGAACCAGGAGATCCATTGGATTTCTGGGAGATCTCCACGCCCCACTTGGAAGATGGCATCCCCACACAGGGAAGATAAACTCTACTTTACAGCAACAACCTTTATTTGGCATTTAAAAACAGGTTCCAGAGCGTTGCCAGACATTTTTGGAATCCAAATCAAGAGTACATTCAAAGCGCAGACAGGAAGACTGTATATAGCAGTATGCATTTTAGAAAGTTCTGTCACTTGTAAAAGAAATTTTGCTACTTTTTCTGAGAGCATGACATCTGCGTTGTTCAACAGAAGCTCCACAACAGAACAGTCAGAGTCACTTTCGGATTTGTCTAGGGCCGGCCTGGGAGAGAAATTCCCGATGCCCACATATCTCGGACAGTCAAGAATAATGTGAGCAAGAGTCTCCACTTGATTTTTACAGTGTGGACAGACCCGATTCTGGAGAGGGATGGATAAGTAGCGACCCTTTGTAATGGCCGATGGGAAGGTATTGGATCTGGCCCTTGTGATAATCCATCTCCGTTGGGGTTCAGTTAATAATTCAAGATATTTGGCTATGTGCCCCTGTTCCGGTAAGGGAAGATAAACTCTAGAGCAGAGGATTTCCATTCCTGCCAGAAACAGACCTCACTGAGGGGTTTTGACGCATCGCTCGGCCACCGCCAGGAGGATGGTTTAGATTTATAACCTGCCTTTTCCAACCGTAAGGAGTCTCAAAGTGGCTTACGAACTCCTTTCCCTTCCTCTCCCCATAACAGACACCTTGCAAGGTAGGTGGGGTTGAGAGAGTTCAGAGAGAAACTGTGACTAGCCCCAGGTCACCCAGCAGGCTTCACGCAGAGGAGCTGGGAAACAAATCCAGTTCACCAGATAAGTGTCTGCATCTAATGTGAAGGGGTGGGGAATCAAACCTGGTTCTCCACATTAGAGTCCACCTGCTCTTAACTGATGATGATGATGATGATGATGATGATGATGATGATTGTTGTTGTTGTTATTGTTGTTGTTGTTATTATTAGATTTATAGGCCCACAATACAGCTGTTCCAATAACAGCACATAAAATACATAACTAAAACTAACCACATTAAAACAAATTTCCACAGCACCAATTTCTTAAAATTTAAATAACAAAGTTAAGAGCAAGCAAAATTAAAGACATGGAAAAGTACTACACCATTTTTGCCTTTACAATCCATGGTAAAAGATTCATTTAGGAAACTTTTTTCTCCAGTAGGAAAACTGCCCAGAGGAAAGGGTTAACACACCCCCTCCATAAAGGGTTAACACACACACACCCTCCATAACCACTGGCTTTTCCTTCCTGCGGCTTCCACTACTGCATCTGGTAACAAAACAACCTTGTCCCTACAGGGAATTATGGAATAGCACCCTATGTGCATTCCCATCCTAGACAACAGCCACTCTGTTTTCCGCAAGCTCAGACCATTCAGATGGAAACGGTCGCTTATTTGAAAGGAGAACCTTCATTAATCTGTTCCCGGAAGGCTTTTGGGACTCTGCTGCGCTTGGAAGAGTTCGGAAGGAGGTGGTTACATGTCGCGGTTTGCAGGAAACAGGCTCCCCGAACTACTTCCAAGGAGTAGCAGCAACTGGAATCTGTGGGCTGTTGTGGGGTTTCTGGCCTGTATAGCCGTGTTCCAGTAGCATTTTTTCCTGACATTTTGCCAGCCACAGATGCAGGCAAAACAACAGGAAAAAATGCTACTGGAACACGGCCATACAGTCCGGAAACCCCACAACAGCCCACAGATTCCAGGAATTTCCAGCCATGAAAGCCATCAACAATAAACTGGAATCTGATTTGGCAGCAGAAGCAACTTCCTTTGGAGAAAGATCTTGTGGATCACGCGATCTCTGTGTTAAGCACCACCAAGTTGCTCCCAACCCATGGTGACCCTATGAATTAACAGAAAAAAAGTCCAGAGGAACCTTTAAGACAGTGGTGGCGAACCTATGGCATGGGTGCCAAAGGAGGCACTCAGTGCCCTCTCTGTGGGCACGAGCAAACAGAGTCCCCCCCCCCACACCTAGGCTGGCCTGGGCTCGATTATTGGCATTAAACCTAAGACCTACTTTTGGGGAAGCAGTGTAGGTAACCCTGTTAAGCGCTGTTAAACCCCAGTGATTTTCATGCAAAGAACTAAAGCGCGATCCTTTACCTGGAAGTGAGCTCAGTTGCTGGTAATGGGGCTTGCTTCTGAGTAAACCCTCCTAGGGCCGTGATTCACCCATTGGAGGAGTTGCACGGTTGCTCCAAAGCAAAGCCACCGACTACCACCAAGCTTACTCCCGAGTAGCCCGCGCCTCGGAGCCAACCGTTTTTTCTAAACTAAACCCTCAGTATTCAGGTTAAATTGCCGTGTTGGCACTTTGCGATAAATAAGTGGGTTTTGGGTTGCCATTTGGGCACTCGGTCTTGAAAAGGTTCGCAAGCACTGCTTTAAGACAACCAAGTTTATTTCTGGTATAAGCTTCTGTGTGCATGCACGGTATGAGTGCATCTGAAAAAGTCTGCATGCCCATGAAACCTTACCCCAGAAACAAACTTGGTTGGTCTTAAAAGTATGTCCTGGGTTCAAACGTTTTTCCTGCTGCTTCAGACTAACACGGCTACCTACCCAAATCTATGAATTAATGACCTCCAAAATGTTCTGTTGTTAAACAGAAGAAGAAGAAGTATTGTCAAAGGCTTTCATGGCCGGAATCACTGGGGTGCTGTGTGGTTTCCGGGCTGTATGGCCGTGTTCTAGCAGCATTCTCTCCTGACGTTTCGCCTGCATCTGTGGCTGGCATCTTCAGAGGATCCTCTGAAGATGCCAGCCACAGATATAGGCAAAACGTCAGGAGAGAATGCTGCTAGAACACAGCCATACAGCCCGGAAACCACACAGCACCCAAGAAGAAGAAGAGTTTGGATTTATACCCTACTTTTTTTACAACTGCAAGGAGTCTCAAAGAGGCGTACAACTTTGTGCAGTCAAGTCGCGGCAGCGGGATTCTCAAGGCATGAGACATTTGATGGGGATTGGACCGTCTCTGTGTAGCAACGCTGGATTTCCTTGGTTGTCTCCCATCTCCGTACTGACCAGGGCACAATTCCGCAAACTGATGAGATGGAGTTAACCTGATCCGTACAGGCCAGGGCTAGAAGAGACCTTTTGAATGGACGCACAGGCTCAATTCTAATCCAGGAAAACTTTACCCTAATATTCTTAGTCTTTCAGGGGACACAAAGTCCCTGTTATTTCCCTCTGGAAACCTGCTTGTGGTTGTAAGAACGTAAGAACATAAGAACTAGTCTGCTGGATCAGACCAGAGTCCATTAGTCCAGCACTCTGCTACTCGCAATGGCCCACCAGGTGCCTTTGGGAGCTCACATGCAGGAGGTGAAAGCAATGGCCTCCTGCTGCTGCTGCTCCTGAGCACCTGGACTGCTAAGGCATTTGCAATCTCAGATCAAAGAGGATCAAGATTGGTAGCTATAGATCGACTTCTCCTCCAAAAATCTGTTTAAGCCCTTTTTAAAGCTATCCAGGTGAGTGGCCATCACCACCTCCTTTGGCAGCATATTCCAAACACCAATCACACGTTGCGTGAAGAAGTGTTTCCTTTTATTAGTCCTAATTCTTCCCCCCAGCATTTTCAATGAATGCCGCCTGGTTCTAGTATTGTGAGAAAGAGAGAAAAATGTCTCTCTGTCGACATTTTCTACCCCATGCACAATTTTATCGACTTCAATCATATCCCCCCTCAGACGTCTCCTCTCCAAACTACAGAGTCCCAAACGCTGCAGCCTCTCCTCATAAGGAAGGTGCTCCAATCCTTCAATCATCCTCCGTTGTAGGAAGGGGAACCGAGAACGGTGTGTTTTCAGGCCCTCTAAAAGCTGCTAAACAAATGTCAAAGGGAGGTCCCTTTGAACTGATGTGCTGATGTGATCTCATTAGGCAGTTCATAAATATTCCTCCAATGAAAGGCGCTATAAGGGGGAAATTGCTCTGCACCCGCCTCTTTTTTGGGGGGGGGGGATGCGGCTGAGGACCAATTCAGTTAATTGACTGGCCCCGTTAATTGACTGACCTTTTTACACCCGTTTTTACAACTAATAGAGGGGAATAAAAATCACAGCACCGTCGTTCTGGGTTGAAGATCCCCCCCCCGGGAGGAGCCTCGCCATTAATCCCAAGGTCAACACAGCACACGGGGCCTACGGGTGAGACAGATCGGCCCCGTGGTGATACTAAGCAAATCCATTATCGGGGCGCAGCTGTAAGAACCGACTCACCTCCCCGGTTTTACAAGGGCTGGTTCGTAAAAGGCCACTTATAAAAGATCGGTTTGGAGCAGGAAAGGAAGATGCCAAATTACTGGATTGCAGATGGAGAATCAGGGCTGGCGAGGAGCCAGCGAGGAGCCTACATTCAATTTCTAATATCTGAGCTGAACTGAGAGATTCCAGATGGGGCACACCTTATAATATTGGCTCCAGATGTACGACTGGTATCTTACGACTGAGATACAATAAGATCTCGCTGTAGCAGAATTTGGCACACGATGGTACTATGTATCATAGAATCATAGAGTTGGAAGAGACATACAGTCCAACCCCCTACAATGCAGGAACACACAATCAAAGCACTCATAAGAACATAAGAACTAGCCTGTTGGATCAGACCAGAGTCCATCTAGTCCAGCACTCTCCTACTCGCAGTGGCCCACCAGGTGCCATTGGGAGCTCACATGAAGGATATGAAAGCAATGGCCTTCTGCTGCTGCTGCTGCTCCCGAGCACCTGGTCTGCTAAGGCATTTGCAATCTGAGATCAGGGAGGATCAAGGTTGGTAGCCAGAGATCGACTTCTCCTCCATAAATCTGTCCAAACCCTTTTTAAAGCTAACTCCTGACATATGATCATCCAGTCTCTGTTTAAAAACCTCCAAAGAAGGAGACTCCACCACTCTCCAAGGCAGTGAATTCCACAGTCAAACAGCCCTGACTGTCAGGAAGTTTTTCCTACTGTTTAGGTGGAATCTCTTTTTCTTCACCTTGAATCCACTGCTCCTGGTCCCGGTCTCTGTGGCACCAGAAAACAAGCTTGCTCCCTCTTCGACATGGCATCCCTCCAATATTTAGCTATTATGTCACCCCAATATTTAGCTTCTCCAGACTAAACATCCCCAGCTCCCTAAATCTTTCCTTGTATCAATCTCTTATTGAACAGTAGAACTATGTGAAATATCCAGGTGCCATTTGAAATTATTTTTGCAAACCAACTCATCTCAATCATAAAGAGTTTCATAATCAATGTTTCTTAGTCTGGATGTTAGATGTTTTAGCATTGACCACAAAGGTTGACAACATGAAATGAGTGTGATTTTCAGAGTGAAAAATTGTCTTGTTGGACCCATTTGTGGTATCTATGTGCAATGGTATGTTTGTAACGTAGTCTGTTATGGGTCCTTAACATGTTTTGATGGTTTTATTTTATCTATCTATCTATCTATCTATCTATCTATCTATCTATCTATCTATCTATCTATCTATCTATCTATCTATCTATCATCTATATATCTATTATGTATCTAATCTATCTATCTATCTATCTATCTATCCTATCTATCGACCTGACCAATCGGGACCTTGACCGACCGAATCAATCCGACGGGGAACCGACCGACCGAATCAATCAATCCGACCGGACCGACCGGGATCACCGACTCTACTCCACCCACCCACCCACCCACCCACCCACCCACCCATCCATCCATCCATCCATCCATCCATCCATCCATCCATCCATCCATCCATCCATCCATCCATCCATCCATCCATCCATCCATCCATCCATCCATCCATCCATCCATCCATCCATCCACCCATCCATTACTGGGTTTTGTATACCGTCCTACCCCCGGAGGGCTCTGGGCGGTGTACAACATAAATTCACAGCATATACAGCTAAAAACCCATTAAATTAAAACACAGCGGTTGATATAATAAAACAGCGTCAGCAATAAAACCCTCATTAAAACCCTCCCAAAGAGGGGGGGGGGAGGAAAAATGGGCCCCGTAGATGGTAAAGGGACCCCGAGCACGGGAGAATAAATTAGTCTGTAATATATACCTTCATTTTATTTTGATTTGTGTCCTGCCTTACCCCAGCCAAAGGCTGGCCTGAGCCCAGTTCACAGTATTAACAACTTGATATTTCAATATAAATTAATATAATAATAAAATGGTTAAAAATACTCCTGTCAATCAGTATACCCCTATCACCCAAACAGACAGATTACTCTGGCACCCCACTTTTCTTCGTTTAACTTCCAACAGGGATCTGTACACTCTCTCTCCCCCTCCCCTCTCTCTCTCTGTTTTTATAATTTTGTAATTAGCAGCACGGTATCTGCAGTTTCTTGATTTCAAGGTACTTAATTTTAAGGTGTTGACAGCCACTGGGATGATCCCTGCCATAGCAGTGTGATGCGGCGCCCAAGAAAGCCAATGCAATTCTGGGCTGTATCAATAGGAATATAGTGTCTAGATCGGGGGATGTAATTGTACCTCTCTATTCTGCATTGGTCAGACTCACCTGGAATATTGTGTTCAGTTCTGGGCACTGCAATTCATGAAGGATATTGACAATCTGGAACGGGTCCAGAGGAGGGCAACCAAAATGGGAAAAGGTCTGGAATCCATGCCCTACAAGAAGAGACTTAGGGAGCTAGGGAGGTTTAGTTTGATGAAGGTCAAGAGGTGACATGATAGCCCTGTTTAGATATCTGAAGGATGCCACGTTGAAGAGGGAGCAAGCTTGTTTCCTGCTGCTCCAGAGACTAAGACCGGGAGTAATGGATTCAAGGTGAAGGAAAAGAGATTCAGGAAAAATTTCCTGACAATAAGGGCTGTTCGACAGTGGAATTCAGAGAGTGATGGAGTCTCCTTCTTTGCAGGTTTTTAAACAGATGCTAGACGGCCATCTGTCTGGAGTGCTTTGATTGTGTGTTCCTGCATGGCAGGGGGTTAGACTTGATGGCCCTTGGGGGTCTCTTCTATGATTCTATTATTCTATATGAGATGCCTGAACCAAAAGCCAGTGGAAGTCAGGTTTGCCTCTGCAGGGCCACACCAATCTTGACAGTTAATTGTTCTTCAACTTGGGACTGTTGCAGATGCAATCACTTCACGGCTGCGCACCAATTTCTTTGCGCACCTCGCCTCAAATTTCTATCCCCAGTGAAACACATAGCTGCAGGAAACAGAAGATAGGGACGTTCCAGGTCAAAGCCCCAGAAATGCTCAAAGATTCCTTCACCGGGGGATGCACCGTTACATGGTAACCAGCAGTGGTGGGATCCAAAAGTTTTAGTAACAGGTTCCCATGGTGGTGGGATTCAAACTGTGGCGTAGCGCCAATGGGGCTGGGCGGGGCATGACGGGGGCGTGGCCGGGCATTCCGGGGACGGGGCATTTCTGGGTGGGGCTGTGGCAAGGACGTAGCCGCTGCGCCGGTCCTTGGACGGGAAACGAATGCACGCAGGCGCAGGCTGCCACGCACGCCGGTGCACCTCCTGCTAGACTGCTTCAAGTTCTGCGCGCTACTGCTGAGAGGAGGGGCGTAACTCAGGCAAAAATCACGTGGCAAAATCACCCATTAGCAACCCCCTCTCGGCACACACAAATAATGAGCAACCTACTCTCGGGAACCTGTGAGAACCTGCTGGATCCCACCTCTGGTAACCAGTCTGTATGAATGAGCTTAAATGACCCCAAACACAAGTTTTTTCCAAAGGATTGCTGGTTCTTTTGTCCCTTCCGCACATGCAGAATAATGCATTTTCAATCCACTTCTGATGCACTTTGCAGCTGGATTTTACTATGCAGAACAGCAAAATCCACTTTCAAACAATTGTGAAAGTGGATTGAAAGTGCACTATTCTGCACGTGCGGAAGGGGTCTTAGATGCTCTACACGGTGGTGTCCAGGAACCCTCCCAGCCACTATTTACAACCTGCGATCTTGGCCAGTAACCTCAAGACAGCTTCTTAGCACCCACTCTTCTTTATCAGCTGCTCTTACAGATAAGTCGTCTTTGGGATGTCTTCAACCCCCTGTTATGAGATACAGAGGCCACCTTCCAATTACCGGCCTGTATTAATTCAGAAACAGGAATTCCCAGCATGAACCAGCCCAGACTAATGAGCCAGTCGGGAATGAGCATGCTCCGTCCGCCAGACACAATCGGGGCCTTGTTTGGGCTCTGGCACCTCTCAAGTTTTCTTTTAACCAACGTCCAAGTAAAAATGTAGACAAAATTGTAATGATGAAGAAGAAGAAGAAGAAGAAGAAGAAGAAGAAGAAGAAGAAGAAGAAGAAGAAGAAGAAGAAGAGGAGGAGGAGGAGGAGGAGGAGGAGGAGGAGGAGTTTGGATTTATATCCCCCCTTTCTCTCCTGCAGGAGACTCAAAGGGGCTTACAGTCTCCTTGCCCTTCCCCCCTCACAACAAACACCCTGTGAGGTGAGTGGGGCTGAGAGAGCTCTGAGAAGCTGTGACTCGCCCAAGGTCACCCAGCTGGCGTGTGTGGGAGTGCACAGGCTAATCTGAATTCCCCAGATAAGCCTCCACAGCTCAGGTAGCAGAGCGGGGAATCAAACCCGGTTCCTCCAGATTAGAATGCACCTGCTCTTAACCTACTACGCCACTGCTGCTCCTTGTGAAGGCTAATAGTACCTTCTTTTCTTTTTCTCTTTTCTCTTTTCTTCTTTCTCCCCTAGTGTCTATCATTCTAGCTCTATTTTTGAGTTAAGGCAGTAGACAATGAATATATGCATTAATATGTTAATATGGGAACATAATATTATATCTTCAAAGACATGAAGACACAACTATAACAAAGAAGCAAAACTAACAAATGTCATTATTTAGGCTAATGGAATATTCCTTTTATATGTTCTCAGAGACTATCAATTTTGTATGCACTGCTATTTTTATTTACGTGCTATTTTATGTTAAAACTTAAATAAACTATTAGGAAAAAAAAGAGCGGCATTTTATACACATATAAATGATTATGGCAGCCCAAAAATGCTTTTTGACCTGGCAAAGGCAAGATGTTTACATGAAGCTGCTGAATTTTGAATCTGACCATTGGTCCAACTAGTTAGTATTGCCTGCTCAGACGGGCAGCTGCTCTCCAGAATGAGGCAGCGTGGTGTAGTGGTTAAGAGCAGGTGGATTCTAACCTGGAGAGCTGGGCTTGATTCCGCACTCCTCCACCTCAGTGGCAGAGGCTTATCTGGTGAACCGGATTAGTTTCCGCACTCCTACATTCCTGCTGCATGATCTTGGGCTAGTCACGGTTCTCTCAGACCAGGGGTCTGCAACCTGCGGCTCTCCAGATGTTCATGGACTACAATTCCCATCAGCCCCTGCCAGCAGGCCAATTGGCCATGCTGGCAGGGGCTATGGGAGAAGAGATTACAAAGAATGAATTCACTGCTGTTTGTTTGATAAAACTATGCAGGAGGGAGGGGAAAATGGGAAAATGTATTGCTTGAAAATGAATGAAGAAGTGTATTAATATAAAATGGAATATTCAAATGATACAATTAAAATTATTGTTAAAAATGCTGGCAGGGGCTGATGGAAATTGTAGTCCATGAACATCTGGAGAGCCGCAGGTTGCAGACCCCTGTCTCAGACCTTTCTCAGCCCCACCCACCTCACATGGTATCTGTTGTGGGGAGAGGAAGGGAAAGGAGATTGTAAGCCACCTCAAGTCTCCTTACAGGAGAGAAAGGTGGGGTATAAATCCAAACTCCTCAAACTCTTTATTTCTTTATTTAAAAGGTACACCCCACCTCATACCTGTGTCTCTAGGCGGCTTACGCAGGTTAAAACAATGTTTAAAAACCACAATAAAAACATAATCAATGAAATATAACAATTAAAATAATAAAAATAACATTTACATCACCCTCTGTCTGGTCCTTTATAAATGGAGGTGCCGAGGATTGAACACATTACTTTTTGTATGCCAAGCAGTCGCTCTAGCATTGAGTCACAGTCCTTCCCTGCTGCAACTGTGCTACATCATGTTTCTGTCTTACAAAGGCACAAGCGAGAACTGTAAAACAGGGGATCGACCGTCTTTCCCCACCTTTCTTTTCCTTGATCCCTTCTCCTTCTTTCCCTTGGCCCCTTGGAACCCTCCTCTTAATTGCTACCTCATTGGCACCGTAATCTTAGTACCATTCATAAGCCTTATCTGCTGCATTAGCAAGATGCCTACTAAATTCTCCATGTTTGCATAAGGGAACTGGATTCAGACCCCTGCTGGGAATTGAACCGGAGAAACATGCCAAGGAGAGATTCTGCCACTGGACTGAAGCGAGGGGCGAAGGTACTGTGACCTTCTTCGCCCTGATACGAACGAGCCCAGGAGACTCTTGAGACTTGATATCTCTCTCTCTCTCTCTCTCTCTCTGAAGGGCTTCAGCTTTACCATCCTTCACGCAATAGACAGATTTAGCAAGGTACATAAGAACAGAAGAACAAGCCAGCTGGATCAGACCAGAGTCCATCTAGTCCAGCACTCTGCTACTCGGAGTGGCCCACCAGGTGCCTTTGGGAGCTCACGTGCAAGATGTGAAAGCAATGGCCTGCTGCTGCTCCTGCTCCTGAGCACCTGGTCTGCTAAGGCATTTGCAATCTGAGATCAAAGAGGATCAAGATTGGTAGCCATAGATCGACTTCTCCTCCAAAAATCTGTCCAAGCCCCTTTTAAAGCTATCCAGGTTAGTGGCCATCACCACCTCCTGTGGCAGCATATTCCAAACACCAATCACACGTTGCATGAAGAAGTGTTTCCTTTTATTAGTCCTAATTCTTCCCCCCAGCATTTTCAATGAATGCCCCCTGGTTCTAGTATTGTGAGAAAGAGAGAAAAATTTCTCTCTGTCGACATTTTCTACCCCATGCATCATTTTATCGACTTCAATCATATCCCCCCTCAGACGTCTCCTCTCCGAACTAAAGAGTCCCAATTGCTGCAGCCTCTCCTCATAAGGAAGGTGCTCCAGTCCCTCAATCATCCTCGTTGCCCTTCTCTGCACTTTTTCTATCTCTTCAATATCCTTTTTGTGATGTGGCGACCAGAACTGAACACAGTACTCCAAGTGCGGTCGCACCACTGCTTTATATAAGGGCATGACAACCTTTGCAGTTTTATTATCAATTCCTTTCCTAATTATCCCCAGGATAGAGTTTGCCTTTTTCACAGCTGCCATGCATTGAGTTGACATTCCCATGGAACTATCAACTAAGACGCCTAAATCCCTTTCCTGGTCTGTGACTGATAGCACTGACCCCTGTAGCGTGTATGTGAAGTTTGGATTTTTTGCCCCTATGTGCATCACTTTACATTTTGCCATGAACCGAAGGACGTTCTGGCAAAACAGTATGAACCAAACAAAGCCTTGAAATTAGTACAAGAACAGGCGGGACTCGGGGACTCAGGAACACGAAGCGTTAGGAAGGAGACAGGTTGAAAACACAATGGGAGCCCTGTGGGGGAGATACAATGTCCGGCGAGGAGAATCTTTAAGATCCTGATTGCAAGAGAATAAAGTAACGAGTCTGGGGAACACAGTGTGAAATTTGCATAAGGGAACTGTTTTAGACCCCTGCTGGGAATTGAACCGGAGAAACATGCCAAGGAGAGATTCTGCTACTGGACCACGGGCCCTCCCCTCGAACTGAAGCGAGGGGCGAAGGTACCGTGACCTTCTTCGCCCTGATAAGGAAGAGTACTGGAGGCCACGTGAAGAATCTCTGGTGCATTTTTCAATCCTTAAATAGCAGTCATACAGTGAGGGTATGATCCGCATCAAGACCAGAACACAGAGGGGGGTTAAATCCCCCCCCCCCCGAGCTTTTCTCCCAACCTCAAAAGAGGCCAAAAGCCAGAAATTTTTTTGGGGGTGGGGGGGAAATGAGTCTAGTAGGGGCCAGCCCACCACTTTTTATTTTCTTTGTTAATTTATTTATTTGTGCTTTATTATTTATTTACCAATTTTGTCCTTGAGACTCAAGGTGGCACATATGATGTAAAGCAACGTCACTGAATAGCGCAAGGGGTCTCATAAGCAACGCAATACAACTAGGATTTCAAACATTAGAAAAGTGCAAAAAAGTTTCACACATCCTATTTCATCCCCCCACCTGAAAACAGCCTGGTGGGAACTACACTTCCCAGGAGACCTTGGGGCTTGCAAGGTCTCCTGGGAAGTGTAGTTCCCACCAGGCTGTTTTTAGCCTGAAGTGAACAGGCCGCTTTTCCAGCCTGCACTTTTTCAGGCTAAACTAAGGTAAGTGAGGAGGCGGAAAACACAGAGTGAGCACCAGGTGCAGTTTGGCCCAGCTGCGCCTCTGCTGTTTGGTCTTTTATTTCTGGAGGGCTAATCTCTGAAGCATCGAGTATATGAGGAGCAGAAAATGAAGCACGAAGCTGTAAAGGATTAAAGGGTCAATTCAACTCAGAACTTTTTTAAAAAGGGAAAAATAACGTAATGGCAGCCATGATGAGCGCAGACATAACATCATTGTAAAGTGGGGATTGAAAACGTTTTTGAAATGTTTTGGTGGATTTGTACGGAAAGGTCCACAGTTCTTTCAACTCAGTTATAAAGTCATAAATTTGACATCATTATCATGGGTCATAACCAGTGGTGGGATCCAAAAATTTTAGTAACAGGTTCCCATGGTGGCGGGATTCAAACTGTGGCGAAGCGCCAATGGGGCTGGGCGGGGCACGACGGGGGCGGGGCCAGGCATTCTGGGGGCGGGCCTTCCTGGGCGGGGCTGTGGCAAGGACGCAGCCGCTTGATTCATCGTAGGCATGAAGCGAATGCACACAGGCGCAGGCTGCCACACACGCCGGTGCACCTCCTGCTAGACTGCTTCAAGATCTGCGCGCTACTGCTGAGAGAAGGGGCGTAACCGAGGCAAAAATCACGTGGCAAAATCACCCATTAGTAACCCCCTCTCGGCACACACAAATAATTAGTAACCTACTCTCGGGAACCTGTGAGAACCTGCTGGATCCCACCTCTGGTCATAACTACGTTAACCCCCCTCCACTGCCACGTTCAAGGAAACAACAACCCAGCAGCTTTCTGTCCCAGCTCCGGCACAGTCTCTTTTTAATTGATCAAAATGGGTATTCAGCCTTTACCTCGTCGCAGGCGTCGCTGGAGAGACAGGGTTGTTGGCCTTCCTCGTCCAGGGGCTCAATAACCGTTACCTTCGCAAAGTCCTCCCCCGGCTCTTGGAACTCCGGCAAGGACCGCCTCCCGTAGCGCTTCCCGCCCTTGATATATTTTGGTTGGGCTTCCGACGAAGAATCTGTGGACAAGAGATGGGGATTCAAAGTCATACATTCCAAAGATCCGGGATGGGTTCCTTTTCTCTGAAGTGGACAGCTCAGGCCATTTGCAAGAATCTCCCGCATCACTCTTTTTAGGAATAATCTCTTGTTTCCTTTCCCCGACCTAGATAGTGACAAGCTGGAACGGGTCCAGAGGAGGGCAACCAAAAAGGTCAAAGGTCTGAGATCTGTGCCCTACGAGGAAAGACTAAGGGAGCTGGGGATGTTTAGTCTGGCAAAGAGAAGGTGAAGAGGTGACATGATAGCCGTGTTTAAATATCTGAAGGGATGTCATGTTGGTGAGGGAGCAAGCTTGTTTTCTGCTGCTGCAGAGACTAGGACCAGGAGTGATGGGTTCAAGGTGAAGGAAGAGATTCCACCTAAACATCAGGAAAAACTTCCTGACAGTCAGGGTTGTTTGACAGTGGAATGAACTACCTCGGAGAGTGGTGGAGTCTCCTTCTTTGGAGGTTTTTAAACAGAGGCTGGATGGACATCCGTCAGGAGTGCTTTGACTGTGTGTTCCTGCATGGCAGGGGGTTGGACTGGATGGTCTCGTCAAGAAGAAGAAGAAGAGTTTGGATTTATATCCCCCCTTTCTCTCCTGCAGGAGACTCAAAGGGGCTTACAATCTCCTTGCCCTTTCCCCCTCACAACAAACACCCTGTGAGGTGGGTGGGGCTGAGAGAGCTCCGAGAAGCTGCGACTAGCCGAAGGTCACCCAGCTGGCGTGTGTGGGAGTGCACAGGCTAACCTGAATTCCCCAGATAAGCCTCCACAACTCAAGCAGCAGAGATGGGAATCAAACCCGGTTCCTCCAGATCAGAATGCACCTGCTCTTAGCCACTACAACACTGCTGCTCTCAAGCTCTATGGTCTCTTCCAACTCTATGATTCTATTATTCTACATGAGGCAGGCAAGGTTAATCTTACTAGATCTCAGAAGGTAAGCAGGGTTGGCCCTGAACAGAACCCCTGAAGTCCAGGGTTGCTACGCGGAGGCAGGCCACGGCAAATCGCCTCAGTTCATCTCTTGCCATAACCTAGATGGCCCAGTCTAGTCTGATCTTGTTAGATCTTGGAAGCTAAGCAGGGTCAGTCCTGGTTAGCATTTGGATGGGAGACCACTGAAGAAGTCCCAAGGTTGATATGTAGAAGCAAGAAATGGCAAACCACTTCTTTCCTATCAAAACCAGCCAAACCACTTCTGTTCAGCAGCAGTGGCGTAGGCGGTTAAGAGCTCGTGTATCTAATCTGGAGGAACCGGGTTTGATTCCCAGCTCTGCCGCCTGAGCTGTGGAGGCTCATCTGGGGAATTCAGATTAGCCTGTGCACTCCCACACACACCAGCTGGGTGACCTTGGGCTAGTCACAGCTTTCTGGAGCTCTCTCAGCCCCACCCACCTCACAGGGTGTTTGTTGTGAGGGGGGGAGGGCAAGGAGATTGTCAGCCCCTTTGAGTCTCCTGCAGGAGAGAAAGGGGGGATATAAATCCAAACTCTTCTTCTTCTTCACAATCCGGAGGCCAACCCTCAGAGGTTACAGTTATGGCTGTTTTCAAGTCTTGGGAGGGGGAAAAGCAACACACAAAGCACCATTTGGCCTATCTGTGGGATTTTAAAAATATACAAACGCCTTATTTCTTTACATGCAATACTGTAAATATTTTCAGTCCTTGAGAAAGAGACAGAGGCTGATTATGCACAAGGTGTCTACCGTGCTGCAGGGGCGAACGTCCTTCGGGGCAAGATTTCTTGTACGGATGTATTTCCCCAAGCCCCGCTTTCTATTTCCATTTCCCCCCCGCCAAGCGACACCACTCGGAGCAGGACTTTAATTTTCTTTGCCACCAGAGAAGAAGAGATTTGCCAGCGAGCACAGCTTTGCCCCAACATCTTCCCTCTGCCCACCACCCGCCTATCTGGCTTCACCCCTCCCTAAGGTCACCCAGCAGGCTTCAAGAATTTCCACCTCCCTCCTGGAAAGGGAAAGAGTCCTCCTCAGAACCAGGGTTGGGCTTGTGTTCGACTGAATTCTGGCCCCTTCCGCACATGCAGAAAAAGGAGTCGAAAAGCTCACTTATTTTACTCACTTATTTTTACTATTCTATCTTTGTTTACATCTTCGTTACCCTCCTAGGGAGGAGTCCGGCGGTTCCCTCTTTTTGGGGAGGCTTTTAATGAATTGGGTTATGGGATGCCTGTTATTATTGTTTTGACCGCTGTTTTAATAGATTTTAATGGATTTTAATGTAAATGTAACAATTGTTTATGTGGTCAGTATTGTGATCCTTTGTTATACATTGTATATATGCTGACGCTGTTGTGCACCGCCCAGAGCCCCTTGGGGATGGGGCGGTCTACAAATCGAAATAAGTAAGTAAGTAAGTAAGTAAGTAAGTAAGTAAGTAAGTAAGTAAGGAAGGAAGGAAGGAAGGAAGGAAGGAAGGAAGGAAGGAAGGAAGGAAAGAAGGAAAGAAGGAAAGAAGGAAAGAAGGAAAGAAGGAAAGAAGGAAAGAAGGAAAGAAGGAAGGAAAGAAGGAAAGAAGGAAGGAAGGAAAGAAGGAAAGAAGGAAGGAAGGAAAGAAGGAAAGAAGGAAAGAAGGAAAGGAAAGAAGGAAAGAAGGAAAGAAGGAAGGAAGGAAGGAAGGAAGGAAGGAAGGAAGGAAAGAAGGAAAGAAGGAAAGAAGGAAAGAAGGAAAGAAGGAAAGAAGGGAAGAAGGGAAGAAGGAAGGAAGGAAGGAAGGAAGGAAGGAAGGAAGGAAGGAAGGAAGGAAGGAAGGAAGGAAGGAAGGAAGGAAGGAAGGAAGGAAATCAATTTACAAGCTCCTTCCCCTTCCTCTCCCCACAACAGACACCTTGCGAGGCAGGTGAAACTGAGAGAGTTGGGAGAGAACTGTGATTGGCCCAAGGTCACCCAGCAGCCTTCACATGGAGGAGCAGGGAAACAAATCCAGCCCACCAGATAAGAGTCAGCCGCTCATGTGGAGGAGCGGGGAATCAAACCGCCACTCTTAACCACCACGCCCCATTGGCTCATTAGTGGAAATGTAGTGGAAATGTATTCTGCAGCTTAGCTATGCAATGAATTATAAAATACACAGGGCCAGAGAAGCCTTTGATATCCCCCGCTCCTCATTTCCCCTGGCCTCGCATCCCATCCATACATATTGCAAACTCTGGGGAACGTGAGCCCGCGTGTGTGTGTGTGTTTGAACAAGACAATTTTTAACAAGATTTCCTGCAGCTGGGAGCTCGGACTTGAAAGCCGCCCGATCAAGTGCATAGATATGTGGAAAATCAGGAACGAGACGGGTTGATTAAGTGAGACCCAGAAGAACAAAAGCAAACGTTATCAGCCTCATGAAAGAGCTCGGCTGTTGGTAACGGCTAGCCTGAAGCTCCCTCCTCCGTGTTAGCTTTGGCGGATTCTCTCCGGTCAGCGCGTTTTCTCCGATTGCCTTGGAAAGAAACAGGGGCTCCTTCCACGGAACAGTCTGACTGCTCCAAACAGCAGAGAAGATTCCCCGAAGGGCACAAGAGATGTATAGGAAGAGATCTCAGGGAACTGGAAGAGACCGGTGTTCTCCATTTATTCCAGGATTCCTCCAGCTAAAACCCCACATGCAGAGACACCAAATTACGTGGCTACAAATTACGAGCAGCAGTGGCATAGGAGGTTAAGAGCTCGCGTATCTAATCTGGAGGAACCGGGTTTGATTCCCAGCTCTGCCGCCTGAGCTGTGGAGGCTTCTCTGGGGAATTCAGATTAGCCTGGGCACTCCCACACACGCCAGCTGGGTGACCTTGGGCTAGTCACAGCTTCTCGGAGCTCTCTCAGCCCCACCCACCTCACAGGGTGTTTGTTGTGAGGGGGGGAGGGCAAGGAGATTGTAAGCCCCTTTGAGTCTCCTGCAGGAGAGAAAGGGGGGATATCAATCCAAACTCCTCAGAATCAGATAAAGTAGTTATGCTTTTAAATTGTCAGGATTTTCATTGTTGCCTTATAGTACGGGCCCTGCGGGATCTCGGTGAATTCCGTGGGGATTTTCATTGTTGCCTTATAGTCCGGGCCCTGTGGGATCTCGGAGAAATTCCAGCTGTCCGGGCCCTGCGGGATCTCGGTGAATTCCGCAGGGCCTGTAAGACGGAGCTGTTCCACCGGGCCTTTGGAGGGACCGGCCGCTGATGGTGGGCCCCCCCCTTTCCTTGGCTCTTACATCTGGGCCTTATATTATCTGATGGGACTCGCCGTTCCTCCCTTTGGGAAAGGATTTAATAATAGGTAGCTGGGTGCCACTCACACTTATAATTACTAGTATTACAGTTAGTCTTTCGCTGCTTTTATAGGTTTTAACTAATTTATGATGGTTGTATGACTGTATTTTATTATATGTTGTACACCGCCCGGAGCCCTTCGGGGATAGGGCGGTATAAAAGGACAAAGTATGTATGTATGTATGTATGTATGTATGTATGTATGTATGTATGTATGTATGTATGTATGTATGTATGTATGAATGAATGAATGAATGAATGAATAAATAAATGAATGAATGAATAAATAAATGAATAAATAAATGAATAAATAAATAAATAGTGGCAAAGTTTTTGTCAGAAGTTTGTAAACTGAATGTATGACAAACGCGAAGTTTTTTATTATTCACTTTTAACTGGAACTGTATTTTTTATATTATCGTGTATATGCCAATAGAGGCTTATTGAATTGAATTGAATTGGAAACCAAATGATAAAATAAAGATGACATAGAAGGCAGGCTTGCCAGTTCTGGGTTTCTGGGAGATTACAGAGTGGAGGGCGTAACGCCACGGAGTCCACCTCACGAAGGAGCCATTTTCTCCAGAAGAGCTGCAATCCCATAAAACCTCCAGGCCCTAGTAGGAGATTGGTGACCCTAACAGGAGGCCACGGACGTGTTTGGAAAAGGCAAGCGGGGAAGGAGGAGGCGAGGCGTGCCTCTCTCTTTCTTTCTCCTCCTGAACAAGGCAGCGTTGCCAAAGCCTTGGGTTATCTATAGATTTCTCTGGCACCAGCTGAGCGGAGATGCCACGAAAATAAGGTGGAGGGGAAACGGCTCGGAGCATTCCTGCTGCCCTGCCAGCCGCCGCGCTGAATTAAGCAGGCAGAGACGCGGCGCAGACTTGGGTGAAGGAGAAGCTGCAACCCCTCCCCCGCTGCAACCTCCCCCCTCGCAACCCCGCACAAACCCAGATCACCCCTCCTCACCAATCGTAGCCCGAGGGCGATGCTTTGTTATGTATCCACATCAGATGCACATCTTCTCCCCGGGGGCAACAGAAATAATTCATTTTGAGTTTCCTTGCAGACACACAGGTTTTGGGCAGGGGAGGCGCTGATTAATATCTCAAGTGGGAATTGCCTGGTTTTGAAATGTTTGCACACATTTCCAGCGCCAGCCGAAAAGGGCTTGCGTTGTTTTAAAATACACTGCTATCTAACAGCTAGACTTCAATGGATTTAATACCGGCCCGATTACATGCAGGATCGCCGTTAAACAAACATTAAACAGACAAAACGGATAAGATAAAAACAAACAGAACCATGTCAGATTTATACTTTATAACCAGCTTCATTTATCCAAGCTAGACATAAGATGTCTGGGCTTTACTATCTCTGGAAAAAAACTTAGCTACAGCCAAGGTAGTTCTGTAGCTACACTTGAATCTGGGAGTACCTTAGAGACCAAAAAAGATTTTTGCGTCTAATCTTCCAAGAAACAAAGCTTGGTCTGTCCAATATGTATTTTGTTAATCTGTAAGGTGCTATTGGACTAAAGTCCAGCTTTCTTTTGACCTTTAAAACTGCTTTTTAAAAGTCAAAGGAAACACCTGGCTGCTATTTTAAAAACAAACTAGGGATTACTTTGTGACAATATAAGGATCACATATTTTTATTTGCACGTGTGATTTTGAGGACTACCACCTACTTTGTAAGATTCTTCTTTTTTAAAAAATTAGCCCCAGAACTGTGATTATCTCATAAGACGTCAGGACCGCAGGTGACACATATTATCTTATCAAAATAATGGTTACAACAACCCTGCAAAGCACGCCCATATTGTTAATCCTTATATTGACGGGAAACAAGGTGCCGAAAATAACAGGTTGGTAAAGGTCAAATATTAAATCCATATGATCAAACTCTGTTTTAACTCTGTTTTAACTCTGATGAGCGCAGTTTAACATATATTGTGCGCCCAGACCTATTTGCCTCCGAATGGTATCAACTTCTTAAATTAAAAATCCGCTCTCTAGGTTTAATACTGGAAGATCTCTGTATGCTGTCACCCAGAGAGATTCTGCAAACCTTAAAAAGCAGACTTCTAGAACAGGAATACCATATCTTGTTGGGCCAAGCAAATAAATCATGCTCACCCCTTTCTGTCGGAATAGTACCAGAACAGGGGCACATAGCCAAATATCTTGAACTATTAACTGAACCCCAACAGAGATGGATTATTACAAGGGCCAGATGCAATACTTTCCCATCGGCCATTACAAAGGGTCGCTACCTATCTATCCCTCTCCAGGATCGGGTCTGTCCACACTGTAAAAACCAAGTGGAGACTCTTGTTCACATTATACTTGACTGTCCGAGATATGTGGGCATTAGGAATTTCTCTCCTGAGCGGGTCTTAGACAAATCTGAAAGAGACTCTGACAACTCTGTTGTGGAGCTTTTGTTAAATAACACAGAGGCTATGCTCTTGGAAAAAGTAGCAAAATTTCTTTTACAAGTGACAGAATTTTCTAAGTAACGTCCAATGCTAGATACAGTTTATCTGTCTGTGTTTTGAATGTACTTTTGATTTGTACTTCAGGAATGTCTGTAATGCTCTGGAGCCTATTTTAATATGCCTAATAAAGGTTGTTGTATTGTTGTTAGATCCATACATGAGGTGAAATTTGAATCAAGGTCTTCCGCACACATCTCATTATCCTGCACCTACTCTACAAGACGGAGTAGAGGACTCAAGAAAAGCATGATCTTTACAGCATTACTAAATCACAGTGTGAAAAACTATACAGAAAAGATCAGGATCATATATTTGGCATTTCATCTCCCTGATGGATCAGATCGGTGGTCCATCTAGACCAGCATCATCCATCATTTGGTCCAAATATCTTTGTAATTTATTGGTTTCGATTGACAATTGAAAGCCGAATCCATGAATAACACTGGCATCCCTGACAGAGACCCAGGACAGCCCGAGAAAGTGGAGAAGATGTGCCATCTTTTAAGGGGAGGAGGAGGAGGAGGAGGAGGAGGAGGAAGAGGAGGAGGAAGAGGAAGAGGAGGAAGAAGAAGAAGAAGAACTACAACAAGTTAACATGGGTATCCCTTTGCAACCTGATGGAAACTAGCTGAATCCATGTCCCTCTATTGTTGTTACCAAATGCGCCAGAAATATTCCCAATCTGGCTTACCTGGCTCTTGGAACGACTCTTCATTTGTCAGCGTCCTGGACAGGATGAGGATTAATGCTTCTTTAAACTGGTTGAAGTTGACCTTAAAATTAAACAAAACAAAACAAAGTTCTCAGAACATGCTGCACTATGCCGCTGATTATTCACATCACTCGTTGAGAATCTGGGGAGATGCAGTGACTCAGTGGTAGAGCAACTTAATTTTCAGAGGCATGGGGATCGAATTAGGGCCGTGGTATGCATGGGGATAAGACTTAGGGCCCTTCCGCACATGCAGAATAATGCACTTTCAATCCACTTTCGCAACTGTTTGACAGTAGATTTTGCTATTCCACACGGTAAAATCCAGCTGCAAAGTGTATTGAAAGTGGACTGAAAGTACATTATTTGGCCTAAGTCTTATCCCCTGCACCCTTTCCTCAACCTGCAATGGCCCAAAGAAACCACAATTTCCTCTCCTGGATTGATTGATTGATTGATTATACTTGTATACCGCCCTCCCCTGGAGGGCTCAGGGCGGTGAACAACAAAATATACAAATAGAGCACAAAATAAAATCAATAAATACCAGAATTAATTAGATAAATAATTATGGCTCTATACACATTAAAACCAAACCCCATTATTTAGGTCTTCTCATACCCAAAAGAACAGAAGAACATAAGAACAAGCCAGCTGGATCAGACCAGAGTCCATCTAGTCCAGCTCTCTGCTACTCGCAGTGGCCCACCAGGTGCCTTTGGGAGCTCACGTGCAGGAGGTGAAAGCAATGGCCTTCTGCGGCTGCTGCTGCTCCCAAGCACCTGGACTGTTAAGGCATTTGCAACCTCAGATCAAAGAGGATCAAGATTGGCAGCTCAAAGAATTTCTGGGAATTTAGTCTGGGCACCGAATTCCCAGCACAAGAATTCTCCAGTTCAAATCTCACTGATGATATGAATTTATTAGATGCCCTTAGGTTAGTCATTCTCTCTCAGCCTCAGTCCCTGTGGAGAAATGCCTTCCACGCTAGCACTGACTCATCCCTCAAGCACAAAGGACTCCAATGTTGAGGCGACTTTCACAACTGTTTGAAAGTGGATTTTGCTCTTCCGCACTGCAAAGCGCAGTGAAAGTGGATTGAAAGCGCATTATCCTGCATGTGCGGCAGGGGCCTGAGAAAACAAGAAAGGCTAGAATGTATTTTCCGCCACCGAAGGCAGAATAATCAAGACTGACTCCAGCGTGAGACCGACACCCAAGGGGACACTGTAAGATCTCAGGACTTGAGGGGAAAGCTATTTGTCTCTCTCCTCTTTGCTCATCTTCCTTGGATGGGCACCAGCCACCGACAAAAAGTTTACCATTTTGTCCATATGCGAGGGGATGTTGGGGAGAGATCTCAACTCCAAGAACAAAGATAATGGATTTTAAAAGCTTCAGGCTCCAGAATTGCTATCCTATCCTAGCAACAACATTGTTAAAATAGCGTGCTGTGGGTTTTCCGAGTTATATGGCTGTGTTCCAGCAGCATTTTCTCCTGACGTTTCACCTGCATCTGGGGCTGGCATCCTTGCCGAAGATGCCAGCCACAGATGCAGGCGAAACGTCAGGAGAAAATGCTACTGGAACACGGCCATATAACTCGGAAAACCCACAACACGCTAGTGATTCCAGCCGTGAAAGCCTTTGACAATACATTGTTAGATAAGTACAGAGTTCAGTGTTTAAAGAAGGGCCCCCCAACATGGTGATTCTGGACCCACCAAACGTATTTTCTGACACTCTACAAGTGTTTTTAGGGTGTGGACAGGGCAAGGTGGAACCTTTGCCCAGAAAGGCTTTGGATCAATGATTAGAGATTGGATTGGCTATGGAGATTTTTTTAAAAGATGCAGCACAAGGATCTACACTGCGTTAAAAGCTGAGGCAATAGTTTTGTGGCTGGCTCCGCCTCCTCAGGCAGCCATTTTGTGGCAGCCATTTTGTTGCTGTGCCCACCAGGTCTTGTCAGAATTGTAAATCTACCTGCAGACTCAGAAAGACTGGTCACCCCTTAGAGAAGTCCATATTTTCACGATTTCTTTTCGTCCTTGCTCGGCCTTTCTAAAGCATGTGTACTTTTTTATTTGTTGATTAAACTTGCCTGTATTTTCAATGCTCAAAGACTGATCTCACTCAGTAAACATATCATACTTTATTCAGCCCCACTTTCCAAAGAGTGGTAAAGGGCAGGGGCAGTAGGTAGGTAAGCTCTTTATCCCTAAAACATTATGTATGAAAGTTCAATAGGTTACCCCCATACTAGTTAAAAACAGCAAAGATACACAAAGTCGGGTCTCCAAATGTATCTATACTCTGTTCCACAGAAGGGTGATAGGTGATTCGTCATTGCATAGCGACCCTAGACTCCTAGGGTTCCAATAGGGACCACTCCTAGAATCTCCTAGAATCATAGAGTTGGAAGAGACCCCAAGGGCCATCCAGTCCAACCCCCTGCCATGCAGGAACACACAATCAAAGCACTCCTGACATATGTTCATCCAACCTCTGTTTAAAAACCTCCAAAGACTTTCCGAGGCAGTGAATTCCTGCTGACCTTCTGAGATCTGGCAAGATCAACCTATACTCTGTTCCACAAAAAGATGATAGTTCGGTCAGTTGAAGTGCAATGGTTGAGAAATGGTTCCACATTAGAATATAGTCCTGAACAAACGTGAGAATTATCATTCATTTTTAAGCACGGCCTTTGTCAAAACCATTATTTTGTGAATTATTGGACGTGATTCTTTGATAAAAGAGCATTTATTCCAAAACGTATTTTTACATTTAAACTTTCAAGCAGGTGCGGGAAGCAGGGCTAGGTAGGCACTAGGCCCCAGGCGGAGCGTTCTACAACAAAGAAAGTCCGGCATGCTTTGTTCTGTGATAGAGGAAAATACAACCCGACTATCATCTTTCGGTGGAACAGAGTATAGCAGGAGATACTCTTCCATCCTTGCTGGTGGCAGCAGTTGCTATCCAGAGAGAGGATGCTACCCTGCACCCGAGACATGGGCCCCTTCCGCACACGCAAAATAATGCGTTTTCAAACCACTTTCACAACTGTTTGCAAGTGGATTTTGCCATTCCGCACAGCTTCAAAGAGCACTGAAAGCAGTTTGAAAGGGCATTATTCTGCATGTGCGGAAGGAGCCATAGAGAAAGGTACCACCACAAGACTTTATTGAGCTTCCAATAAAGGAGCAGCAGTGGCGTAGGAGGTTAAGAGCTCGTGTATCTAATCTGGAGGAACCGGGTTCGATTCCCAGCTCTGCCGCCTGAGCTGTGGAGGCTGATCTGGGGAATTCAGATGAGCCTGGGCACTCCCACACACGCCAGCTGGGTGACCTTGGGCTAGTCACAGCTTCTCGGAGCTCTCTCAGCCCCACCCACCTCACAGGGTGTTTGTTGTGAGGGGGGGAAGGGCAAGGAGATTGTCAGCCCCTTTGAGTCTCCCGCAGGAGAGAAAGGGGGGATAAAAATCCAAACTCTTCTTCTTCTTCTTCCAGGACCTGAAGGAACGGGGCGTGTTATTCTTTCCTTCTCAGTCCCCCAAAGAAGGGGCATTTTGCTGGTACAGAAATACCTTTGTTCCCATTTGCACCTTCCCATGCGCCAAAACCCCCCATGCTGTTCTCACGCGCCCCGCCCCCCCCATTACAAAGGAAACAAGGAAGGGGGAAAGCATGCATGCAATCTTGTCAAACTTTATTTAACTTTCCGGAGAGATTTTTCTCTCACGGATCTCCACGGCTGTCTCATACCTCAGGAACGACAGGAAACTTTGCCCGGGCAAGTGACAAGTTCCTTGCCAGCTCATTCCGAACGAATGAGTGATTTTACTCGCCAAAGATTTGTGGACTAATTCCTCTGCCGCTGAAAGCTTTTCAGCCGTGTTGGGCCCCAGGCGCTACAGCGACAAGCATCATAGAGACGTCTTCAACGAAACAGCCATCGTTAAGCTGCGTGGCAAATGCCCAGTGGCTCAATGGGGGACCATTTGCCTGGGATCCAGAGGGTCCCAGGCTCGATCCCCGTCACCCACAGTTAAAGGAACGGGCATGAGGCAATGAGAAATCCTTCCATCTTAGACCCCGGAGTGCCACTGCCAGTCTGACTAGACCAGGGGTCTGCAACCTGCAGCTCTCCAGATGTTCATGGACTACAAATCCCATCAGCCCCCACAAGCATGGCTATTGGCCATGCTGGCAGGGGCTGATGGGATTTGCAGTCCACGAACATCTGGAGAGCCACAGGTTGCAGACCCCTGGACTAGACAATATCAACCTTAGTAGACCACAAACTGAACATGAGTCAGCAGTGTGATGCAGCAGCCAAGAAAACCAATGCGATTAAGAACATAAGAACAAGCCAGCTGGATCAGACCAGAGCCCATCTAGTCCAGCACTCTGCTACTCGCAGTGGCCCACCAGGTGCCTTTGGGAGCTCACATGCAGGAGGTGAAAGCAATGGCCTTCTGCGGCTGCTCCCGAGCACCTGGTCTGCGAAGGCATTTGCAATCTCAGATCAAGGAGGATCAAGATTGGGAGCCATAGATCGATTTCTCCTCCATAAATCTATCCAAGCCCCTTTTAAAGCTATCCAGGTGAGTGGCCATCACCACCTCCTGTGGCAGCATATTCCAAACACCAATCACACGTTGCGTGAAGAGATTCTGGACTGTATAAATTTCCGAAAATGAAGGGGTGGAAAAACAAGGCGGAACTCCACGGAGGAAACGTTTTTATTTCCAGACTGAAAACGTTGTGAGTTTCTTGTGCGGAAAGGGCCACGGTCCTCAGGATCTGACGGAGCAAGCCACCAGAGCCCACGAAAGACACTGCGACGCATCTCACCCCAGCGTAATTAAAAGCAACCTTGGAAATCTGTTCTATGCGAAGAAAAATGTGTACCAGCGGCCTCATTTGCACATTAATTGCTGCCATTCATCCTACAAATATTTCAAAATGCTAGCGCTCTTCAGAAAAAAAGGGCAGTTTGCAGCAGCGAGGAGTGGATTTTCCTGATTAAAAAAATACCTTGACATTTAAACTAAATGAGCTTGACTGCAAGAGGAGAAGGAAGACTTAAATTAACCAGGCCACGGCGCCTGGCAATTATCATATTGGGGGTGCGGGGCGGGCTCGGCTCGGCCTCCCACCCAGCCCGGTGCACTGGCTGTAGGAAATTTATCACAATGGCACACCTGCCAACATTGGACTGGAAAAGTCAGGATCGACAGCTTTGCGATATGATTGAGGGACGTTTTGTTTCCCGTGCCGTTTAAACGAAACACCGCTCCGAGTGCCGGCGCTGGAAAAATACGGCCAATAAAACTGACGGTCATATCTAATACATTATTTTCAAAAAGACAACACAGAGACTTGACTACCCATATAGCCAATATATAAACTTGACACACATTTAAGTATGTGAAACACTTCAGGTCCTACGCAGCAGTGGCGTAGGAGGTTAAGAGCTCGTGTATCTAATCTGGAGGAACCGGGTTTGATTCCCCGTTCTGCCGCCTGAGCTGTGGAGGCTTATCTGGGGGATTCAGATTAGCTTGGGCACTCCCACACACGCCAGCTGGGTGACCTTGGGCTAGTCACAGCTTCTCGGAGCTCTCTCAGCCCCACCTACCTCAAAGGGTGTTTGTTGTGAGGGGGGAAGGGCAGGGAGATTGTCAGCCCCTTTGAGTCTCCTGCAGGAGAGAAAGGGGGGATATAAATCCAAACTCCTCCTGCTCCTGCTCCTGCTCCTGCTCCTCCTCCTCCTCCTGCTCCTCCTCCTGCTCCTGCTCCTCCTCCTCCTCTTCTTCTTCTTCTTCTTCTTCTTCTTCTTCTTCTTCAGGTATCAATCAGTATTTATTATTACAGTATACAGTGGAACCTCGGTTTTCATTGCCTTCGGTTTTCATCAATTTTTTCAGTGAAAAATTTGTCTCTGTTTTCTTCGATTTGCCTCGGTTTTCATCGGTTTGCAGTAAGGTGAAGGGGTTTGTGGAGAAAAATCACCCGGACAAAGCTGTTGCAGGCCGTGACTGCAACTTGTTTAATGACAATGTCTTGCCCCATTTCAGACAAATCTTAAAGAGGCATCAGAAACAGACCTCTTTGGACAGCTTTCTGGTGCGACATTGGTCCACTGGCTCTGAAGCCGGTCCTGGTGTTATTGTTTGTTACTGTTTTCAGCATTAAACACTATGTTTATTCACCCAAAAATGTGTTTTTGGTACGTTGTTTGGAGTGCCTGGAACGGATTAATTGGATTTACATTGATTCCTATGGAGAAGTTTGCCTCGGTTTTCACCGGTTTCGGTTTTCATCGATTCTTTTCAGACGGATGGCCAACGAAAACCGAGGTTCCACTGTATTAGCTCTGTTTTCTTTCACAACAAGCCTGTACGGGAGTACGGTATCGCTATTCCCAAACAGCAGATATGGGAGATGAGCCTTTGAAAACAGTCACCGATGCCTAAGGTCATGATGGGGTCAAGTGTTTTTAGAAAGTGGATGGGGACGAATGGGACACTCGCCCAGCAGGGATTACGATTGGTCAATTATGATACAATCGTCTAGGCAGCAGCTGCCAACCTGGGGTTGACTGTATTTCTTGTTTAATTATCTGTCTTTCCCCCTATATCAGTGGTGGCGAACCTTTGGCACTCCAGATGTTATGGACTACAATTCCCATCAGCCCCTGCCAGCATGGCCAATTGGCCATTCTGGCAGGGGCTGATGGGAATTGTAGTCCATAACATCTGGAGTGCCAAAGGTTCGCCACCACGGCCCTATATATAGGCTTCCTCTGTGTTGGTGGCTCCACCTCTTGAGGCAGCCATTTTGCAGCCGGCTCCACCTCCTGCAGCAGCCATTTTGTAGTTGCGCCCACAGCCCTGGGCTAGTTTCAAAGGTGCCTGCAGGTTCCAAAAGGTTGAGGACGCTCAGTTGTAGTGAGACATGTCAGGGGAGGGATTAGAATTCGGGACTTGCAAGCAGACAGAAAACCCTTTCGTTGTCTATACCAGGCATGTTTTAAAAGAAGAAGAGTTGGTTTTTATACCACAGTTCTTCTCGTACAAACTCCTTCCCTTCCTCTCCCCACAAGAGACACCTTGAGAGGCAGGTGGGGCTGAGAGAGTTCGGAGAGAACTGTGACTGGCCCAAGGTCACCCCGCAGGCTTCATGTGGAGGAGGGGAGAAACAAACCCTGTTCTCCAGATTAGAGTCCACCCCTCTTAACCTCTACACCACACGGGCTGATGTTTAATGGCAGGGCAGCTCAAATAAATGAGAACTGTCAGGATTTAAACCTCTTCCCAGCATACAGGATCGGCGGAGCGCCTCTTTAACTTGTCGAATACATTCCCCAGCCGGCAGCCAGCCCAGACGGTCTCACTAATGCTGATGTCTGGCTCCATTTGTGAGACTGGTTAGGAAAACAGTTGCCAACCTCCAGCTGGTAGCTGGAGATCTCTTAAGATTAGACCTAATCCCCCAGCAGTGGAGAATTAGTTCACGCGGAAGATGATCTGTATGGCAGCATTATACCTCATTGAAGTCCTTCCCCTCCCCAAACTCCGCCTCTCTCAGGCCCCGCCCCCAAAATCTCCAGGTATTTCTCAACCTGGAGCCAGTAATCCAAAAAAAAAAGTGTGATTGGTGTTTGGAATATGCTGCCGCAGGAGGTGGTGATGGCCACTCACCTGGATAGCTTTAAAAAGGGCTTGGACAGATTTGTGGAGGAGAAGTCGATCTATGGCTCCCAATCTTGATCCTCCTTGATCTGAGATTGCAAATGCCTTAGCAGACCAGGTACTCGGGAGCAGCAGCAGCAGCAGCAGCAGAAGGCCATTGCTTTCACATCCTGCACGTGAGCTCCCAAAGGCACCTGGTGGGCCACTGCGAGTAGCAGAGAGCTGGACTAGATGGACTCTGGTCTGATACAGCAGACTCCTTCTTATGTTCTTATGAGCAGCAGCAGCAGCAGCAGGCCATTGCTTTCACATCCTGCACGCGAGCTCCCAAAGGCACCTGGTGGGCCAATGCGAGTAGCAGAGAGCTGGACTAGATGGACTCTGGTCTGATCCAGCAGACTCCTTCTTATGTTCTTATGAGCAGCAGCAGCAGCAGCAGCAGCAGGCCATTGCTTTCACATCCTGCACGCGAGCTCCCAAAGGCACCTGTTGGGTCACTGCGAGTAGCAGAGTGCTGGACTAGAGGGACTCTGGTCTGATCCAGCAGGCTAGTTCTTATGTTCTTAGAAGAAGGTACTCTGCTCAAATCAGATCAGCCCTTTCTTGGTTTCTAGCGCCAACATTTCCTCTCTGCTACAGCCACTGACCAACCTATACAAATTAAAAGGGGGACAGAAGGGAAAACATGGGCCCCCAGTGGATCATTTGAGCGCTGGAGTGGTGTAATGGACAGAGTGTCAGACTAGGATCCCAGGAGACTGGGTCCAAACCCCCCATTTCTACCGTGGAAAATCACTGAGAGACTTTAGGCTGGCCAAGGACTCTCTGCCTGTCCTACCTCACAGGGTTGTTGTGAGAAAGTGGAGGCGGGGAGAATGATTTTCTAAGCTGCTTTGAGTTTCAACTGTGGAGAAAAGCAGGGCATAAATAAATAAACGTCCGCTGCCCCATTTACTGCCGCGTGGTGTTGTAGTGAGAGGGAGACTCCCACTTTTAACATGATTTTCCCCACATCAGTCAGTCAGTCTTTATTATGGTCACACACCAGTGTAAGATAGAAGAAGATAATGATGAAGACAAAGAAGACGACGAAGCAGGAGGAGGAGGAGGAGAGGAGAAGGAGGAGGATTTATATCCCCCCTTTCTCTCCTGGAAGGAGACTCAAGGTGGCTTACAAGCTCCTTTCCCTTCCTCTCCCCACAACAGACACCTTGTGAGGTAGGTGGGGCTGACAGAGTCCTGAGAGAACTGTGACTGGCCCAAGGTCACCCAGCAGCAATGTAGGAGTGCGGAAACACATCTGATTCACCAGACAAGCCTCAGCCACTCAGGTGGAGGAGTGGGGAATCAAACCCGGTTCTCCAGATTAGAATCCACCTGCTCTTAACCACTAAACTACGCTGGCTCCCAGGTAAATAAAGGACAGAACCCATCACAACGCAAAACAGTAGATACGCACCTAAAAAAGAAAAAAAAAGTAAAACCTACTAATGAAAGGAAATTGGGAGCACAAAAGGAATGGGAATATAAAGGAACCAAAATAAAATGCGTAAACACTGAAGCCGGAGAAAAACGTTAAGACCGTAAAAGGGGGAGAGAACACAATAAAGAATAAAACGGGTATTGTGAAGGCTGTAATTATCAAATCAGATCATTGAGTCTCCTTTATTGCACAGATTATCCCGCGGCGCACTTCAAGCGCTGCTACACAGAACTTGGCCACGGTAAACGTTGCGTCAGGATTGGCACTGGCGAGCCGCACGGAAATACAACATTGTTCGGTGTGGCCTGGGAATCGGTACAGCGGAGCGAAATAGAATGACCACGTGTCGTTTTATAATAGTGACAGAAGAGCTCTCTCAGCCCCACCTACCTCGCAGGGTGTTTGTGGTGAGGGGGTAAGAGAAAGGAGATTGTAAGCCCCTTTGAGTCTCCTTACGGGAGAGAAAGGGGGGGGGGGTACGAATCCAACTCTTCTTCTCATTATTATTATTATTAACTGAAGATGCCCAGGCCTGAACCGAGAATCTACAGCCGGCAAAATCCACCACTGAGTAGGGGACCCTTTTAATCTCATGATCGGAGAGGGCTTGATTCAGATTCCTCAGGCTGTAATTCCCTGGTCCACCATCTGCTCTCTGACACCCATTCCAACCCCTGGTTTTCCACAATTGAAGAAAAAAATGCCTCTATTGGACTGTCAGTGGATTCACTTTGCCCCTTGTCCTATTCAGAAGCTTATAGGAAATTAAAAGGTCAACTATTGGATAGAGAGTGCTCTACCCTAATTACCGCAGCCAAGAAAACGTGTTCCCCCCCCCTGTATATTTCTCTCCCATTTGAACGGGGCCACTTGGCACACTACCTGTATTGCTTAATAAACCCCGGTCAAAGGAGAGCCATAATGCTCGCCAGGTTTAATGTTATGACTTCTGCCTTGTTGCATGGCAGATTTAATGAAGAAAAATGGCCTCTATTGGACTGTCAGTGGATTCACTTTGCCCCTTGTCCTATTCAGAAGCTTATAGGAAATTAAAAGGTCAACTATTGGATAGAGAGTTCTCTACCCTAATCACCGCAGCCAAGAAAATGTGTCCCCCCCGCCCCGTATTTTTCTCTCCCATTTGAACAGGGCCACTTGGCACACTACCTGTATTGCTTAAAAAACCCCGGTCAAAGGAGAGCCATAATGCTCGCCAGGTTTAATGTTATGCCTTCTGCCTTGTTGCATGGCAGATTTAATAAGCAAGAAAAAGCTAAAAGATTGTGCCCATGTAACGATGGATCAGTTGAATTTCTGGCCCACCAATTACTACACTGTCTCAGATTCAAGGAAATCAGATCCAAGTATGTGAATCTTACTCCTTTACATTTACCCCATCTCCCCGATTTAATTAGATTACGCTACTTGTTGGACAACCCTGATCCTTCTGTCTGTATGATAGTGGCAGACTTTCTCCTGGAAATTACTAAACACCAGTAGATTTCCTTCGACCTAACATTTATTTCCTGTATTGTATATGCTTTTTAATCCGTTTTTTATTGTTGTTGTACTGTTGTCTATGCCAATAAAGGCTTGCTTGTACTGAAACAGAGGCAAGTTGAGCTTCCATTTGGAAAGTTTGCTTGGTGACAATCAGACACACCGTGGGCACCCAACTGAAGGACGAAGAAACTACCAGTGAGTCTCTTTATTAGCACAATAAAAGAGACACGTCCTAGTTCAAAGGGCTCATTATTTTCCCCTGCTTTTCTTTGCACTGTGCAAGACCGAGAGTCCTTCAAGATGCAGGATTATCTCCCCAGAGAGGTCAGAGACATCAAGCATCTTCCCCCCCTCCTCAGCCTTTGGGGGGAAAAAAGGATTTTGAAATTTGAAGCTGTAAAGCTCCTTTCCACGCCTTCCTTCCCACAACTGTGAAGGTGCTCAGCTACAAGGTTTCAGGTAAATATATAAGGAAAAGGTGACAAAGGGGCGTGAAAGGAATGAGGGCTTCGTATACATGAGGGGGTCTAGCAATGGAACAATTAGTCATTAAAATATTGGCAAAAATCTATGATCGTGCACTATTGGGGAAACTGACATAGCTGGACACACACTGCTCTGTTGCCCCTTCTATGATTATCTTCGGTAAAGATAAATTTCCAATGCACACACCCATGGGGCGACATCACGTCACAACGTTTACTGGCAGACTTAGATATGGGGTGGTTTGTCTTTGCCTTCCCCGGCAAAGATACCCCCATATACCCCCTTAGATACCCCCATATACAGAGGTGGGATCCGGCAGGTTCTCACAGGTTCCCGAGAGTAGGTTACTCATTATTTGTGTGTGCCGAGAGGGGGTTACTCATTGGTGATTTTGCCACGTGATTTTTGCCTTAGTTACGCCCCTCCTCTCAGCAGTAGCGCGCAGAACTTGAAGCAGTCCAGCAGGAGGTGCATCTAGAAGCGCAGCGCTGGCAGCCTGCGCCTGCGTGCATTCGTTTCCCGCCCAAGGACCGGCACAGCGGCTGCATCCTTGCCACAGCCCCACCCAGGAATGCCAATTTCCAGAATGCCCGGCCAATTCCCCATCGCGGGTTCCCAGCCCCATTGGCGCTTACACCACAGTTTTGAATCCCACCACCATGGGAAACCTACATTAATAAAAATTTTGGATCCCACCACTGCCCATATATACTCGAGTATAAACCGACCCGAATATAAGCCGAGGCACCTACTTTTACCACAAAAAAACTGGGAAAACTTGTTGACCAAGAGATATAAGCCTAGGGTGGGAAATTTCAGCAGCTGCTGGTAAATTTTCAAAATAAAAATCGATACCAATAAAATTACATTAATTGAGGCATCAGTAGGTGAAATGTTTTTGAATATTTATTTCAAAGAAAAGCAGTAAACTAGCTCTGTAAGTGGCAAAGAGGGTCAACAAAAACAATATGGTCTCAACAATAACTTTAAAAGTACAAAAACCTCAGCTCAATCAGCAACCAAGCTAAAACACAAGAGTTAAAATCCTTCAAAACTGGATTCCTCCTCCTCATCTGTATGTCCAAACAGAGCTTCAGCTATAACTGGTGTGAGGCTATCAGAATAGACCAGTGATGGCGAACCTTTTCAAGAGCGAGTGCCCAAATTGCAACCCAAAACCCGCTTATTTATCACAAAGTGCCAACACGGCAATTTAACCTGAATACCGAGGTTTTAGTCTAGAAGCCCAGAAAACGGTTAATCTAAGGTATGCAGGTTACTCAGGAGTAAGCTTCGCGCAGGGTAGTCGGTGGCTCGGGCTTTCGAAGCAACCATGCAACTCTTTCCGGAATTGAAACCGGGTGAATCACTAATTCTAGGAGGGTTTACTCAGAAGCAAGCCCCATTGCCAGCAACCGAGCTTACTCCCAGGTAAAGGATCACGCCTTAGTTCTTCGCATGAAAATCAGTGGGGTTTAACAGCGCTTATCAGGGTTATCTACACTGCTTCCCCAAAACTAGGTCTTAGGTTTAATGCTAATAATCGAGCCCAGCAGCCCAGGCCAGCGTAGATATGGAGTGGTGGGACTCTGTTTGCACGTGCCCACAGAGAGGGCTCTGAGTGCCACCTCTGGCACCCGTGTCACAGGTTGGCCACCAATGGCATAGACATTGTCATCATCACTGAGTTTGCAGTCATCACCATCACTGCTGTCGTTCTCATACAAAGAGCTGTCTTCACTGCCATCCATAGCACAGGTGTCAAACTTGCGGCCCTCCAGATGTTCATGACTACAATTCCCATCAGCCCTTGCCAGTATAGCCAATGCTCATGTTGGGAGGGACTGATGGGAACTATAGTTCATGAACATCTGGAGGGCCGCGAGTTTGACACCCCTGATCCATAGAATTACTAATGCCACATTTCTTGAAGGCGCGTTATACTCGAGTATAAGCCGAGGGGGGCTTTTTGAGCATAAAAAATGTGCTGAAAAAGTCGGCTTATACAAGAGTATATACGGTATATATTTATCACACCTATCCTCCAAAAAATCTTAGGAATATAGGAGGAGCGGCATACCTCCTTTGTTCCTTGAATCTGGAACCTCAGATAGAGTTGGTGGGTTCTGCGTAGCTGCTAGAGTCTACTGGGATGTAGCACTGATTTAGTGAATACAACCGCAACACACACACACGCTAATTTTAATATTTTGTAAAGTGTAGGTGACTGGGGAAGGCAACTGTAAACACAGCCTGCCTAGTAAACATTGTGATGTGAAATCCCTCCGTGGCTCAGAAATGATCTGGCCCTTGCAGGTTGTTTATATATGTATAAATGTGTGTGTACACATACACACATATTCTTGTAACTATTCTGTTAATGTATGTTTTATTCTGCTGGTTTATGACTGAAATAAATGACTGGCAGAAATTAGTTTGGATAGGATGTTGTGGGATACTTCACCATGAAATTTTTCTCTCTTTCTCTCAATACTGGGGGGAAGAGTTAGGACTAATAAAAGGAAACACTTCTTCACGCAACGTGTGATTGGTGTTTGGAATCTGCTGCCACAGGATGGGGTGATGGCCACTAACCTGGATAGCTTTAAAAAGGGCTTGGGCAGATTGATGGAGGAGAAGTGGATGTATGGCTACCAATCTTGATCCTCCTTGATCTCAGATTGCAAATGCCTTAGCAGATCAGGTGCTCCGGAGAAGAAGCAACAGAAGGCCATTGCTTTCACCTCCTGCATGTGAGCTCCCAAAGGCACCTGGTGGGCCACTGCGAGTAGCAGAGAGCTGGACTAGATGGACTCTGGTCTGATCCAGCTGGCGTGTTCTTATGTTCTTATGAGTCAGATGTGTTCAATTACGTTTGATGTCCATGGCCTTGTCCTTAGAGATAGAAAAACACTCCCTGGTATGTCAGATGTGCCCTTGCTAGAAGAGTCTGGGGGCAACAGTCAAGGCCCTGGGGCCCCCACAAAGCCACCCCCACCCTTTGCGCAGAGAATTCCAGAAGCTCAGAGTGATAGCAAGAGATTTCTTGGACTTCCTGTCTTCCAGGGAAGCCAAGAGTGGAGCTCCTAAATCCCAAAGTCAGTCTCAACACAGGTGGTTTCCGCGCAAGATTTACAAAAATATCCTGTAGTTGAGCAAGCAAGAAAAATATCCCCTGTGCAGCCGGTGATGTTCAAGCGTGACGGTTTTCGGTATCCTGTAGTGGGCTGGTTGCCCCCGCGGATATTTCCCTCATCCCAGGGTATTCAAAAAGAAGAAGAGAAGAAGAAGAGTTTGGATTTATATCCCCCCTTTCTCTCCTGCAGGAGACTCAAAGGGGCTTACAATCTCCTTGCCCTTCCCCCCTCACAACAAACACCCTGTGAGGTAGGTGGGGCTGAGAGAGCTCCAGAAGCTGTGATTAGCCCAAGGTCACCCAGCTGGCATGTGTGGTGATTCTTTTCAAAAATCCCGGGGTGAGCCTGCTAGAGCATGTACAATGCAAACACCCATCAGGGGCAGACCAAGGTTATTTTCCCCTCCCAGCCACCTGATCTACCCACCTGACGTTCATTCAAGCTGCCACTCAAAAACAACAGCCAATCAGAATGCAGGACACCGGGCATGTTCAGATACGTTTGTAGCAGCCACTCAAAAAAACAACAGCCAATCGGAATGCGGGACACCGGACATACTCAGATATGCTTGCATTGTAAACACAGAAGTCCCGGGCTTGTGCGAAAGAAACTGGAGTATTTCCTCCCGGTCTTCACTAGATTCCTCGACAAAATGGGCAGCCATGGGAACGGACAAACTGGGATAAAATAGACTAGGAGTATGAGAAACCAGTGGTACACAGGTATAATTCTGCCGTGTGGAAATGACCTGTCAGTGGTCACGCGGCCTTGTTCTGTCAGTCTTACCCTGTCCAGGAGATTGTCCTGCAAGAGAGTCTGCTGGAGCGCCCCCGGGGCAACTTCCTCCAAGTGCAACACGTGGCAAAGGTCCGTCAGCTCCTCCTGCCCCAGGAAGCCTGAGCCGGTGAGGTCGAAACTGTCAAAGAGTTCTTTGAGACGGGCTTCATACTGGTCTTGCTCAGCTTCGTCCATCCCATAGCCCACTGTGCGCACCTGGGAAGGGGAAAAAGAGACCACAAGGTCACAAACTCGTTTGAAATGCAAATTCATTTGAAATTCAAACTCGTTTGAAATTAGCTTGGATGCCAGCAAGGTAGCAGCCATGTGGGAAGGCTCAAAGGCCCCTTCCGCACATGCAGACTAATGCATTTTCAATCCACTGTCACAACTCCTTGCAAGTGCATTTGGATATTCTGCACAGCTGCAAAGTGCGCTTCACATACAATTGGCAGGCGCGGTCAGTGCGAATAAAATGCAGTCAAGCAGACCAGAAGCGGGATTTGGGCCTTCTGAAGCTGGATAGTTCCATGGGAATGTCAACTCAATGCATGGCAGCTGTGAAAAAGGCAAATTCTATGCTGGGGATCATTAGGAAAGGAGTTGATAATAAAACTGCAAAGATTGTCATGCCCTTATATAAAGCAGGAAAAGTGCGACCGCGACTTCGGGGAGCACTAAAAGTCCAGTTCTGGTCACGCCACATCTCAAAAAAAGCGATATTGAGGAAGATAGAAAAAGTGCAGAGAAGGGCAACAAGGATGATTGAGGGACTGGAGCACCTTCCTTATGAGGAGAGGCTGCAGCGTTTGGGACTCTTTAGTTTGGAGAGGAGACGGCTGAGGGGGGATATGATTGAAGTCCAGATTTATGGAGGAGAAGTCGATCTCTGGCTACCAATCTTGATCCTCCTTGATCTCAGATTGCAAATGCCTTAGCAGACCAGGTGCTCGGGAGCAGCAGCAGCAGCAGAAGGCCATTGCTTTCACCTCCTGCACGTGAGCTCCCAAAGGCACCTGGTGGGCCACTGCGAGTAGCAGAGTGCTGGACTAGATGGACTCTGGTCTGATCCAACAGGCTAGTTCTTATGTTCTTATGCGCTGGAAGTGCATTATTCTGCTTATGCAGAAGGGGTCGGAGGAAGAATTTATTTATTCATTCGTCCAGCAAATGCATGTCTCCCACTTCTCCAGAAACCCCTCCACACAGCTTTCAACCTTGGCATGCAGAATTCCCAAGTTCGATCCCCAGCAACCCCACTTAAAGGATTTCGGGCCAGGAAATTACAATAGCCATTTCTGTACTTGTGAACTGCAGCCAGAGTAATATTTGCAACCAGATTGAAAGCAGAGAACTGCCCTGAACAAGAAAACCAGGAAGAAAAACAATGAGAGAATCTGCTACAATAGCCAAGTTAATTAACCGTGTAAATAGAAGGCCGAGATAGGAGTTTGGTGAGGAATGGAAATTATATTTAATTTATTGTGCTGTAACGGTTAAAAACTGGTGTTTTACTATAATAATTAAAGCATATTTTGTAGATTTTTAAAAAATAGTTGGACTTTTCCCCCCAATTAAATATGCATTGCGGATATAGTTAATATATTTATTATTATTATTATTATTATTAATTAGATTTATAGGCTGCCTCACCCCCAAAGGGCTCGAGGCGGCTCACAATACAGCTGTTCCAATAAAAGCACATAAAATACATAACTAAAACTAACCACATTAAAACAAATTTCCACAGCAGCAGTTTCTTAGAATTTAAATAACAAAGTTAAAAGCAAGCAAGATTAAAGACAGGCGCCCGATCAAAAAGGCTGAGAGGGGAAAGGCAGGGCCCAAGATGGAACCAAGGCCCTGCCAAGATGGAAAATTGGCAACCTCAGTGGGGCTATTAGTACAGCAAGGGTAAATAAGGAAAAATAAGGCCTGGGACCATCGTTTCTGCTAGACCGCATCACCCCATATGTCCCTACACGGCCTCTTCATTCAGTGGAGGACAGTTTACTGGTGGTCCCTGGCCCCTCGATGATGCGGCTGGCCTCCACGCGGGCCAGGGCCTTTACGGCTCTGGCCCCAGCTTGGTGGAACGCTCTCGCTCCAACTGTCCGGGCCCTGCGGGACCTTGCTGAGTTCCGCAGGGCCTGTAAGACAGAGCTGTTCCACCGGGCCTTTGGAGGAACCGGCCACTGATGGTGCCCCCTTCCACCCCCCTTTCATGGCCCTCTACATCTGGGACCTGCCATTCCTCCCTCTTGGGAAGAGGATTTTGAATATGGAGCTGCTGGATGCCCTTTATTTTTATGCTAGTATTTTTATATTGTATTTATGAGATCTAGCTTTTACTGTTTTATCGATGCTTTTAAAGATTTAGCCATTTTATGTTATATTATGTTTATTGTTGTACACCGCCGGGAGCCCCTCGGGGATAGGGCGGTATAAAAATCAAACAAACAAACAAACAAACAAACAAACAAATAAATAAATATGCTATTTTATGGTAATTATATGATTGGTTTACTTATTTGTTTGCATTTTTGTAACCTATTTTTGATTTTTTTTTCTGTTTTCTTGATATATTTTGTACAAATAGGAAAATAATGAAATATATTAAAAAGAAAAAAAAACAGATTTCAGGCGGCTGGAAAAGACCTTTCTTCAGCCGACATGGTGGAGAGCAGAAACTAATCAGAAGCTACTGGAAGACGGCCATACAACCTGGAAAAACCACAACATCCTATAAAAAGAAAAGTTTGTAAACATCAAAGGAAATCGGCTGTGAAAAATGCAGCAGCTTTTGCAATGTATTTTGATGTTCGCGACATTCCTGTTTGATGTCGCATTAGAGCAGGAGTCTCCAATCTTTCTGAGCCGGCAGGCACCTCTGGAATTCCAACACAGCATGGTGGGCACCATTGTACAATGCTCCGGCAAGATGCACAGCCGGCAACGCACAAGAGCTGCCACAGCTTACCCGAAGCAACACAGCCAAGATCTTTGTGACTTCGCCGCTAAAACAATGTTTTCACAAAAACATGCAGAGCCAATCAGATCTCCAGTGACCAATCAGAAACTTAGCTTGGCAAAAGACCGCCCTCCCCCCCATGCTCGCCCACTTTCTATCAACAACTGGCTGGCATCTATCACCCACAACTATGGCTGGCATCATCAGAAGAATGTCACAGTGAGACGTGTTTCTATAAACATTTGGCAGGTGCCAGGAAATGTGTTGCTGCATGCCACGGTGCTCGTGGGTGGCACGTTGGGAATTCCCATTTTAGAACGTTGTTATGAGGAGTAGCAGTGGCGTACGAGGTTAAGAGCTCGTGTATCCAATCTGGAGGAACCGGGTTTGATTCCCAGCTCTGCCACCTGAGCTGTGGAGGCTTATCTGAGGAATTCAGATTAGCCTGTACACTCCCACACACGCCGGCTGGGTGACCTTGGGCTAGTCACAGCTTCTCGGAGCTCTCTCAGCCCCACCTACCTCACAGGGTGTTTGTTGTGAGGAGGGAAGGGCAAGGAGATTGTAAGCCCCTTTTGAGTCTCCTGCAGGAGAGAAAGGGGGGATATAAATCCAAACTATGATGATGATGATGATGATGATGATGATGATGATGTTTGTATACAGCATGATGCTGGTAGGGGATGATGGGAATTGTAGTCCACAACATCTGGAGGGCTGCGAGTTTGACACCTGTGCTCTAAGCTGTCTTGCATGCTCCATTTGGGTAAGAAAGACAACATACAGATGCAAAAAGGCCTGGGACCTTTGCACCTGCAAGTCTGCTGCTCCCAATACACCCCCCACGAAGAACGCTTTGCTCGTCAGGCAACAATTTGCTGGGTGAGGACAACAATCCTGTGAGGTAGGTTACGTTGGGTGAGCAGCACCTGTGGTTGCATAGTGGCCCACACTTGCCCGGAGGGACCTTCGTGACTGAGCAGGGATGTGGGCTGCCCTCCCTCCCCAACCATTAATGGATATTCTAACCACAACCAGTAAAGTTCAAATCTATACAAAGCCAGGAGGCAGAGTCGCATGGGGGGGGGGGAATGGTACCGGGGGACAAAACCTCCTCCAGGTGCCCCCCATGGGATGCAGAGCCCCGCCCCCATGGGACGCAGAGCTCCGCCCCTATGGGTCATAGAGCCCCGCCCCCGCAGGTTGCAGAGCCCCCTGCGTTGTGCAGCCACGCCCCGCGTAGCCCTGCCCCCACATGCTGCAGAGCCCCCCCTTCCCTGCTGCTGGCTCCTGCTCTCCCCAGGGCCTTGGGAGGGCAGAAGCCTACCTGCAGGGAGCCTCGTCTGACTTGGGCCTCCCTTGGGCTCGCCCACGTTGTCACGACATGGGCAGGGGCCAGGGGTGCCCAAGTCAGATGAGGGGGAAGGCATCTGGTCATGTGGGGGGGAGGCGATTTTGCATCCCCCCCATGTGACCAGATTAGTTGCGCCCGGGGACATGGGTGACCCCGTGTCCCCAGGCAGATACACCCCCGCCATATGGCCAGATATGCCCCTGCCCTGCAATGATCAACCAGAAGCATAAACACCAGTTCCCAAATCAATTCCCAGCTACTGAAGTTTCATAAGTACTCTCTTTATCTCCACCGGAGGGTTCTCATTGGTCTGACGAGGACTTGGGGGCAAACCTTTGAGAACTCCAGAGCGTTATGGATACAATTGACATTCTCCCTGCCAGCATGGCCAATTGGGCATGCTGGCAGGGGCTGGTGGGAATTGTAGTCCATAACATCTGGAGTGCCAAAAGTTCGCCACCACGGACCTAGGACTAACGCCGACAGGCCTCCTTATGCAGTTTACCTAAAGACTTTGAAATGCGGCCTTTCCTTCCAGATAGCAGATGGCTTGCCTACTGGGAAAACCGACCCCCCTCCCCCCCGGCATCATTTGGGGCAGCGATTTATTCACTCGCACGTTTTTCATTTCATGCGGATTCGCAACAAAGGCCCCTTAATTAAGGTTCCCGGACAAATAAACGCGGCTCGTTATGAACTGGCTAAGCAGTTAAAAGCCAGGCGAGTCCTTTAAAAGTCTGTCAGCTGGCCGGCAGGCCTTTTCTGGGCCGTGTGTCCAGAAGTAATGACTTGGCAGCGTCTGAAGATGGAGACTGTCCACAAGGCCCCCTCCAAGCCTAGATATCCCCTCCCAGATATTCCCTCTCACAACAGCGGCCGCCTCCCGAACGACGGCGTCAACACGGACTGCCACCCAAGTCGCTCGGTTTCCCTTCCCAATCCAGCCCTGCGCTTCTACACGTGAACCCAGCCGCGGGATTGTCAAAGATGCTTCACGCTGATCCTGAATCATAGACTCATAGAGTTGGAAGAGACCCCTAAGGGTCATCAAGTCCAACCCCCTGCCATGCAGGAACGCACAATCAAAGCACTCCTGACAGATGGCCATCCAGCCTCTCTTTAAAAATCTCCAAAGGAGGAGACTCCACCACACTCCGAGGAAGTGCATTCCACTGTCAAACAGCCCTGACGGTCAGGAAGTTTTTCCTGATGTTTAGATGGAATCTCTCTTCCTTCACCTTGAACCCATGACTCCTGGTCCCAGTCTCTGGAGCAGCAGAAAACGAGCTTGCTCCCCCACCAACATGACATCCCTTCAGATATCTAAACATGGCTATCTTGTCACAGCAGTGGCGTAGGAGGTTAAGAGCTCGTGTATCTAATCTGGAGGAACCGGGTTTGATTCCCCGCTCTGCCGCCTGAGCTGTGGAGGCTTATCTGGGGAATTCAGATTAGCCTGTACACTCCCACACACGCCAGCTGGGTGACCTTGGGCAAGTCATAGTTTCTCGGAGCTCTCTCAGCCCCACCTACCTCACAGGGTGTTTGTTGTGAGGGGGGAAGGGCAAGGGGATTGTCAGCCCCTTTGAGTCTCCTGCAGGAGAGAAAGGGGTGATATAAATCCAAACTCTTCTTCTTCTTCTTCTTAACAGGGGGTTAGGACTAGATGGCCTGGAGGGTCCCTCCCAGCTCTATGATTTCACCTGTGAGGGCCACAAACTCCAACCAGAGCCAGCATTCGAAAGCTTGCAGTAGATTCTAAGAATGCACCATTGAAGAATTCTGCACCAGAAAGCCCAAGAGCTGGGGGAGGCACCCTACAGGAGCCTTGAAGGTAGTTTCCGAGGGTATCTGATGAAGGAAGAAGAAGGATTTATACACCACTTTTCTCTCCTGTAAAGAGACTCAAGGCGGCTTACAAACTCATTTCTCTTCCTCTCCGTACAACACACGCCTTGGAAGGTGTTAGGTCTCGGATCTTGAATCAATAAACAAACTCTGTATTGCTGATCAGCAGCCTTTATTGGCAGGCAACGAAGTACCCAGCTTGCACACAAAACACATATACACAGGCGCCCGATCTAAAGGCCAAGAACAAAGAAGGAAGAAGGAAGGGGAGGAGATAGGCAGGGCCCAAGGTAGAATTAGGGTCCAACCAAGGTGGTCCCGACAGGCAGCTTTGATTTCAGTGTCAGTGGGGGGCGGTGGAACCGCGGCCGGCCCCTCCCAAAAGTTTCTCCCGGTCGTGGGATTAGGGCTCTTGCCCTACAGGTCCCCTGCCAAGGGAACTCGCTTTCTAAGGTCCCGCGAGGGCCCGGAGCAGCTGGAGGTAGGAGCATTCCCACCAGTGGCAGGGCCAGAGCTCTGCAAAGCGCCCTGGCTCCGGGCTCGCAGGCTACAGCCGCAGATTCCCTCGCAGGGCCTGGGATCACACTGAGCTAGGAATTACATTGAGCTAGGAATGCATCTCAGTCAACTAGATGCAATCCCTGACAGGAGGTTGGTGGGGCTGAAAGTTCGGAGAGAACTGTGACGTGCCCAAAGTCACCCAGCAGGCTTTGGGTGGAGGAGCAAGGAAACAAATCCAGTCCACCAGGTGAGTCTGCCACTCAGGTAGAGGAGTGTGGAATCAAACCCACTTCTCCAGGTCAGAGTCCACCACTACCCCATGCTGGGAACTTTGGCTCTCAAAAGCTCACACCCTGAAAAACCTTGCTGGTTTCTAAGGCGCTGCTAGACTCAAATCCAGCTCTGAGTGTCTTCCGTCTTGGATGTTCCCAAAGGACTAAGAGAGATTGTTTCACTGGCAATTATGAGTGCTGTGGCCAGCATGAACTCACTTGGCAGCAGTTTGGGGTGCAAGAGAACCATAGGGTTGCCATCTTCCAGGTGGGGCCTGGCTCCCGGTAGAGTTCCGAATCATTCTCAAGGTGTTGGTGTTGACCTTTAAGGCCTTACGCGGCCTGGGGCCCTCGTATCTTCGAGACCGCATCACCCCATATGTCCCTGCACGGCCTCTTCGTTCAGTTGAGGCCAATTTACTGGTGGTCTCTGGCCCCTCAATGATGCGGCTGGCCTCCACGCCGGCCAGGGTCTTTACGGCTCTGGCCCCAGCCTGGTGGAACGCTCTCCCTCCAGCTGTCCGGCCACACACCTAAGCGGACTCCTTTGGCGAAGTCTCGCAAACAGGGCCTGTAAGACGGAGTTGTTCCGCCGGGCCTTTGGAGGAACCGGCCGCTGAAGGTGCCCCCCCTTTCTCCCCCCCTTTTTTGGCTCTTTACATCTGGGCCCTCTGCCATCTGATGGGACTCGCGGTCCCTCCCTCTTGGGGGAGGATTTTTTAAAAACAGGATTGTTGGACGCCACATATTATACTCATTATACTATTTTTCCTTATTATTCCTATCGCTGTCAAAGGTTTTGGCAATTATTTATAACTGTACTGTGATTTTATGCTGTATAAAAGTCTAAGTAAGTAAGTAAGTAAGTAAGTAAGTAAGTAAGTAAGGAAGGAAGGAAGGAAGGAAGGAAGGAAGGAAGGAAGGAAGGAAGGAAGGAAGGAAGGAAGGAAGGAAGGAAGGAAGGAAGGAAGGAAGGAAGGAAGGAAGGAAGGAAGGAAGGAAGGAAGGAAGGAAGGAAGGAAGGAAGGAAGGAAGGAAGGAAGGAAGGAAGGAAGGAAATAAATTAAAATTTATTTATTTATTTATTTATTTATTCATTCATTCATTCATTCATTCATTCATCTATCTATTCATTCGATTCGAGGCGATAGGCACTACGATCTCCTCAAGGGTTCCGGGCAGAACAAACACAGTGCAACATCAAACAGGAGCAATTCACACACAAGAATATAAATACATATAAATATATAGGCTCCATCTCATAACCATCAATAAGCAACCTAAAACTCATAAAACAGTGAATAACAATTACTACATAAGTAATACATAAATAAACAAGAGGCGCCCAGAAATCCCCATTTAAAACTCTAACAATTCTCCCAAAAGGTGGGACGGCGGGCCCCTCAAATAAGTGAGGAGAAAGAAGAAGAAGAAGAAGAAGAAGAAGAAGAAGAAGAAGAAGAAGAAGAAGAAGAAGAAGGAGGAGGAGGAGGAGGAGGAGGAGGAGGAGGAGGAGGAGGAGGAGGAGGAGGAGGAGGAGGAGGAGGAGAAGAAGAAGAAGGAGGAGGAGGAGAAGGAGAAGAAGAAGAAGAAGAAGAAGAAGAAGAAGAAGGAGGAGGAGGAGGAGGAGGAGGAGGAGGAGGAGGAGGAGGAGAGGAGGGAGAAGGAGAGGGAGAAGAGGAAGAAGAAGAAGAAGAAGAAGAAGAAGAAGAAGAAGAAGAAGAAGAAGAAGAAGAAGAAGAAGAAGAAGAAGAAGAAGAAGAAGACGAAGAGTTGGATTTGATATCTCCCCTTCTCTCCTCCTGCAGGAGACTCCAAAGGGCTAGCTGATAATCTCTTTGCCCTTCCCTCACAACAAACACCCTGTGAGGTGGGTGGGGCTGAGAGAGCTCAGGAGAAGCTGTGGCTAGGCCTAAGGTCACCTAGTCATGCTGCGTGTGTGGGAGTGTACAGGTGCTAACCTGAATTCCTAGATAAGCCTCCACAGCTCAGGGCGGCAGTGAGCTGGGAATCAAACCCGGTTCCTCCAGAGATTAGGATACACTCCAGGCCCTCTTTCACCTCCTAATGCACTGGCTGCTGCCCTGAGGGGGCTTTGATGTACCAGCACCAAGGCACAGAGCAGTAAGATAAAATATCTCCTGGAATTACGACTCATTTCCAGACAACAGCCCTGGAGAAAAGAGCTGTTTTGAAAGGTGGGCTCGCCGAGGTCCCTTGCCACGCCCTGCGATCCCCACGTTCCACCGCCAAATCCCCAGAAGACCAGCAAGTTGACAACCGGGGGCTTGAAGAGAAGCAAACTGAGGCCTGCTGTTTCATCCTCTAAGTTAGAAACTCTCGGGCACGCTCCTCTCATGTTGTTCAGAACGCAGCTGATACGCCAGGGAATAAATCCTTCAGGAAGCTCCTGAAAACCTGAGATAAACAACCTATTCCGTGGGGCTCAATTTACACTTGAATGCACCAATGAAGCAGCCTCGTGCCGCAAAGACAGTCTTTACTCAGCCTAGCAGTGGTTCTGGTCTTTCACACCACCCGCTGCCAGATTGTTGGCCCCAGAACTTGCCGAGACCCCATTCCACATTTCTTTTTCTGGTTTGCCAAATTAAACACACAAGACGCTGTGTGGTGTAGCGGTTAAGAGCAGGTACGTTCTAATCCGGAGAACCGGGTTTCATTCCCCACTCTTCCACCTGAGTGGCAGAGGCTTATCTGGTGAACCAGGTGTGTTTCCGCACTCGTGCATTCCTGCTGGGTGACCCTGGGCTAGTCCCAGTTCTCTCCGAACTCTCTCTGCCCCCACCTACATCACAAGGTGTCTGTTGTGGGGAGAGGAAGGGAAAGGAGTTTGTAAGTCACCTTGAGTCTCCTTGCAGGAGGGAAAGGTGGAGTATACATTTTAAAAAACCCCAAAACCCTGCAGCCAGATCTTTGGCAATACCCTTCAATTACCCGAGAACAATTACTTTCTCCAGTGAGCCAGCCATCCCCAGAACTTGCATAGAACATTTGGTGCTGTATTGAGTACTTCCAAGGCCAGTTGGAAAAATGATGAAGGAATGAACTGTCAATTGGGAAATGTGCAGCGGGGAGTTGGGAGGAGGCGTTAAAAATCTACAAGTCTCTTCCAGGGCTGTTTGCTCCTAGCAGGATTGCCAGCTTCCAGCCAGAACCCAGAGATCACCTAGAACAGGGGTGGCCAACCTATGGCATTCCAAATGTTCATGGACTACAATTGGCCATGCTGGCAGGGGCTGATGGGAATTGTAGTCCATGAACATCTGGAGTGCCATAGGTTGGCCACAGAGGTGGGATCCAGCAGGTTCTCGCCAGTTCCCGAGAGTGGGTTGCTAATTATTTGTGTGTGCCGAGAGGGGGTTACTAATTGGGTCCGCTTTCCCATCTCCACGCCCTCGCCTCCCCGAGAGGCATACTGCCTCTGAACGTGAAGGTTGCATATAGCAATTGCGACTAATAATGTAACTCCCTGAACTGGGTTAATCCCTCTCAGGTCCTGCAATTCATTGATTCTCAGCCTTTCGTACCTTTTATCTCACCTGTCTCTATCAAAGAACCTGTGTGTTTCACCATTGCTGTGTTCAGATTTGTGAGTTGGGGCATTTTCTATAATGGGATGATGATTTAGAAATGACCTGGTGCAAAAAAAATGGGGGGGGGGTCATGGTGGGGTGGCTGCCCATGGGCGGGGCATCCAACTCAGGTTTTGCCCAGGGCTCAGGTTTGCCTAGGTACGCCTCTGCCCCTTTTGCTGAGGGGGGCTGGCGGGGGAACCTGTTACTAACATTTTTGGATCCCACCACTGGTTGGCCACCCCTAACCTAGAATCACATCTGGTCCTTAGACAACAGAGATCAGAAAATGGATGCTGTAAAGCATAGGTGTCAAACTCGCGGCCCTCCAGATGTGATGGACTACAGTTCCCATTATCCCCTGCCAGCATGATGCTGGCAGGGGATGATGGGAACTGAAGTCCATCACATCTGGAGGGCCATGAGTTTGACACCTGTGCTGTAAAGGGTCTGTAAAGGCACTGTATCCCACGGAGGTCCCTTCCTCTCTGAATGCTACCTACTCCAGGTTCCACCCAAATCTCCAGGAATTTCTTGACCCGGAGTTGGCAACCTGAGCTCTTGGCCACCAGTGGCCTTTCGGCACTGCAGGACATAGGACACGCTTCTCAGAACGATACATCGAGGAATGAGATGTTGCAGGGGAAAGAAACATTTATCTTTCTTTCCCTTGGCGAGAAGAGAAGACAAAATAATGAAACGGTTCTTTAAAAGGCAAACTGTGCGCTCTCAATGATTTAGAAAAACGTGCACTCCTTCCTTCAAGAGCTGAAGGGGGTGGAATACACAGTTGCCTTCCCCCCTTCCCTCTTCCATTTCATGAAACCATTTTATAAACGTAGAGACACATACAGTGGTGGGATCCAAAAATTTTAGTAATGCGTTCCCATGGTGGTGGAATTCAAACTGTGGCGTAGCGCCAATGGGGCTGGGCGGGGCACGATGGGGGCGTGGCCGGGCATTCCGGGGGCGGGGCATTTCTGGGCGGGGCTGTGGCAAGGACACAGCCGCTGCGCCGGTCCTTGGGTGGGAAACAAATGCATGCAGGCGCAGGCTGCCACACACGCCGGTGCACCTCCTGCTAGACTGCTTCAAGTTCTGCGCGCTACTGCTGAGAGGAGGGGCGTAACTAAGGCCAAAATCGCGTGGCAAAATCACCCATTAGCAACCCCCTCTCGGCACACACAAATAATTAGTAACCTACTCTCGGGAACCTGCGATCCCACCTCTGGACACGGAGCTCAAAGGGACTTCGAGGATCATCTAATCCAACCTACAGCACAAAGCAGGAAATTCCAGAACTGCCTTCTCCCGCTGCAGCTCCCCCAGGGACCCCTGCTTTATGCCCCCCCAAAAGAAAGCAAAAAACCTCCAAGATCCTTGGCCAACCTGGCCTGTGGGAAAATCCCGTCCTGGCCTCAAAGTGGGGATTGGCATCGCCCCGGGCTTGTGAGAAAGGACCGCAAAGAGCTGAGCGCTGCTTTCTCTCTTCTTGCCCTCCCTCTCACCATCTGCTGGATTCACAGGATTAGCCTCGCTGTCAGATGGTCATCTGGTTCAAAACCTCCACAGAAGGGGAGCCCTCCACCTCCCGAGGAAGCCTATTCCAAATACAAATACAAAACCTTTAATGGCATGTATGGACCAGCTTCAACTATTCCACCGAGGAACCGCTTTAGCTGTCAGGAAGTTTACCTCTGTTGAAATTCATTTTGTTTAAAGAACGCTGGGTCAAAACGCAATGAATTTCAACAGAGATAAATGTCAGATTCTACGCTTAGGCAGAAAAAAAAATGAAATGCACGGATATAGGATGGGTGACACCTGGCTTGACAACATTACATGCGAAAGGGATCTGGCAGTCTTAGCAGACAACAAACTGAAGATGAGTCAGCAGTGCGATGCAGCGGCCAAGAAAACCAATGCGATTCTGGACTGGATCAATAGGAGTATAGCAGTGATGGCGACCCTTTTTGAGACCGAGTGCCCAAACTGCAACCCAAAACCCAATTATTTATCGCAAAGTGCCAACACGGCAATTAAACTGAATACTGAGCTTTTAGTTTAGAAAAAACAGTTGGCTCCGAGGCGTGTGTTACTCAGGAGTAAGCTTGGCGGTAGTCGGTGGCTTTGCTTTGAAGCAACCATGCAACTCTTCCAATGGGTGAATCATGACCCAAGGAGGGTTTACTCAGAAGCAAGCCCCATTGCCAGCATCCGAGCTTACTCTCAGGTAAATGATCGTGCTTTAGTTCTTCGCATTAAAATCAGCGGGGTTTAACAGGGTTACCTACACTGCTTCCCCAAAACTAGGTCTTTGGTTTAATGCTAATAATCAAGCCCAGCGGCCTAGGTTAGCCTAGGTTTTTTGGAGGGGCACTCTGTTTGCACGTGCCCACAGAGAGGCCTCTGAGTGCCACCTTTGGCACCCGTGCCATAGGTTCGCCACCACTGGAGTATAGTGTCAAGATCGAGGGACCCGTTCCAGCTTGTCAATATCCTTCTTGAATTGCGGTGCCCAGAACTGTACACAATATTCCAGGTGAGGTCTAACCAATGCAGAATAGAGAGGAAAAATTACATCCCTCAATCTAGACAAGATCTCCACGGTACAAGTCTGCAACAGGACAACCAAACCAGCAAAAGGTATTTCCTGCACTTACGCCAGCAAAGAGAACCACAAATGAATGATGTTATGCTTTGTTGGTCACTATTGAATGTTATGATTACTGTTGCTGTTATTCTGCAGCTGTTGTTCACAGCCCTGAGCCCTTCCAGGGTAGGGCGGCATACAAATCTAATAAACCAATCCAAACCAAACCGGTTCTGGTGGGTTTTCCGGGCTGTGGGGCCGTGGTCTGGTGGATCTTGTTCCTAACGTTTCGCCTGCATCTGTGGCTGGCATCTTCGGAGGTGTATCACAGAGGGAAGTCTGTTACACACTGTGTAAGCCTTCGACTATACAATTTGCAAGATTTGGTGAAGGGTTAGCTTCCTTCAGACATCGGGTGAAACAAATTCTAGCAAGAGAAGAGCTTTCACAGTCACTCTATGGCCCTTTCCGCACACGCAAAATAATGCGTTTTCAAACCACTTTCACAACTGTTTGAAAGTGGATTTTGCCATTCCGCACAGCTTCAAAGAGCACTGAAAGCAGTTTGAAAGTGCATTATTCTGCATGTGCGGAATGAGCCTATACTACAAGAGAGCAGAGGGCTTTGGGCCCCATCCCAGACTCTTAGTCTGACCTACCGCGCAGGGTTGTAGTGAGGATAAAACAGAGCAGAGTGGAACAATGTAAGCCGATCTGGGAATCCCACTGGGGAGAAAGGCAGGAAGTCAATAAAATGAATGAATGAATGAATTACAGTCACTCTATATTATTAGAAGGACTCCATCGTCCCATATCGCGTGCTCCTTCTTTAAACATGCTATTTCGCTTTATCCCCGTTAAACCCCAGATAATCTCTGGTGATCCACACACAGATACAGTGAGACGGAAGCCCTTTCACTAACACAATGCATGCTTTTTTTAAAAAAAAAAAACTTGTTTAGGGGGGTTTTTTTTACAAGAAGATTTTGTAAATACATTTTATATGCACACACACGCTGGGCAGACAGTCTCTTATGGGCATCAATCTTCTTTTATGGCCGTGTTTTAGTGTATTTGCTTTTAACGGCTGTGCTTTCATGCCTCTGTCTATCTCACCTGTAAGCGGTCCCGAGCATGCGCGCATTCACAGAGGCATACTGGCCCCCAGGGCAACACCTTATTTTTGCGGGGTTTTTATTTTGCCCCTGCGCCGCCGCCACCCCCCCCCCCAGCCTGGTCCCACTTATGGCCTCCTCCCTGCCTCGTCTTCCCTCAGCCTCTTGCTGTGGCGGGCCAGGCCGAGGGGTGCCACGCAGGCCCGCGGCAGGCTCCTGGTTCAGCCCACGGTTTGCTGCAACTCACTGGCTTCGGTGTGTGCAGGGCGATTTTTTGCGCCCCCTCCATGTGATCAGATGGACTTGCAATACCCCATGTTCCCCTGGCAGGTACGCCACTGTGCATTCCTTCATTAGATTTGTGTGGTGGTTGGCTATCTATCTATCTGTCTGTCCGTCCGTCCGTCCGTCCGTCTGTCTATTTATTAGATGTATAGCCCGCCTCACCCCCAAAGGGCTCGAGGCGGCTCACAATACAGCTGTTCCAAGAACAGCACATTAAACTAAAACTAAACCACATTAAAACAAATTTCCAACAGCAGCAATTTCTTAAAATTTAAATAGCAAAGTTAAGAGCAAGCAAGATTAAAGACAGGCGCCCGATCAAAAAGGCTGGGAGGGGGAAAGGCAGGGCCCAAGATGGAATCAAGGCCCTGCCAAGATGGAAAACTGGCAGCCTCAGTGGGGGGTGGTAGATCTCAGCCGGCCGCCCTTCACCAAAGGCTCCGGGTGGAACAGCTCCATCTTTACAGGCTCCTATGGAACTCACCAAGCGTATACGCGCAGGGCCTCGGAGCAGCTGGAGGGAGAGCTTTGGCTCATTTCATTGTGGCAGGCAGGCCAGAGCTCGTGGCGCTGCCCTGGCCCGGGTCAAAGCCAGCCGCATCGTCGCAGGGCTAGGGGTTTCCAGCAGTTCCGCCACTGCCGAACGCAGCGGCCTATGTGGGACATAAGGGGTGATGCGGTCCCACAGGTATGAGGGCCCCATGCCATGTAGGGCAAAGGTCAATAGGCTGGCCACTGGCCACGCTTGAAAACGATCCGGAACTCCACTGGGAGCCAGTGCAGGCGGCGTAGCACAGGGGTGATATGGTCTAGATCAGGGGTAGGGAACCAATTGGCCATGCTGGTAGGGGCTGATGGGAATTGTAGTTCCTGAACATCTGAGAGCCGCAGGTTCCTACCCCTGGTCTGTTAGTAGGAGTAACTACCACCTGTCAAGGTTTGTTTTCGAGCCAGATTCTGACCTCAGCTTCAACTTCCGGATCAGTTGCAAGGGAAGGCCCGCGTAGAGCGAGTTACAGTAATCCAACCTCAAGGTGACCGTCGCATGGATCACAGTGGCCAGGTCGGATTGAGAGAGATAGGGAGCCAGCCTCCGGGCCTGGCGAAGATGAAAAAACACAATCTGAGTAACATGGGCCACCTGGCCCTCCATTGATAATGAAGAGTCCAGGCGGACCCCCAGGCTGCGAGCCAGGGACGTCGGGGCCAACGCAACCCCTTCCAAAACAGGCAGCTGAAAATCCCTCGGTCTCTCCCCCCGGCCCAGCCAAAGGACCTCCGTCTTCGTTGGATTAAGCTTTAACCTACTCTGCCTCAACCAACCAGCGACCGACTCCAAACAGTGCTGCAGAGCTGCAGGGGCAGAGGGCCCCCCCCCCTCCATCAACAGAATGAGCTAAGCCGCGTCCGACGATATTGGTGATAGGTATTCAGCCCAAAAACTCCGGGCATCAGTGGGTCCCAAGCGAGGCCCGTCATGTAGATGTTAAATAAGAGCGGGGAAAGCAAGGCCCCCTGAGGGACCCCGCAAGTAAGCGGGGCCCTATGGGAGGTCTTATCCCCGCACCAAACCTGCTGACCCCGACCCCGGAGAAACAAGGCAAATGGCGCCAGGGGTATCACCTGCTCTGGGGGTTACTGGCCCTCTCCTGGAGAAGACTGACAGGGCTGAAGGCAGGAAAGGAAAGGCGGGACTACACAGAAGGCAGAGCTGAGCACCGGCCTCTTCCTCTGCCCTCCAGATGGTCGGGCAGCTGAGAGAGCAGAAGAGCTCCCTTTCCCAGGGCACGGGGAAAGATGCAGTGTGGTCTCTGTCCTCGGCCACAGCTGGCAGGGCTGGCAGCCAAGCGAGCACCAAACAGCGGGCCAAACCCATCCCAAGAGCGCCATCTGGGAAACCTCCCCAGCAGACCCGGCCATTGGGGCCACCCCTTCCAGCCCCCAAGGCCAAGAGCCTTGTCCTGGGCCGAGTAAAATTCAATCCCGGCCTCCCGATTCCCGGCTTCTTCCCGCCTCACCCGACCCCGACTGGAATCATCTGAGACGCCGCCGTTGTTGAAATTGAAGCAGATGGTCCGGTAAGATACACCCGTGGGCTCTGTCTGCTTGTTTGATTATAAGGCTACTAGCTATTTTGAGAGCTCTGATTATTATTACGGTCTGGGAAGATATTAGCAAGGCGTGACGCTCGCGGCAGACGGGAGAATGAAATCCCGCTCGCTGCTTCTTTTTGAAGAGGGGGAGCCCTGGTTGCGAGAAGACGACCAGAGCCCTGCTGGATCAGACCACCGGGGGTCCATCTAGTCCAGCATCCTGTCTTACACAGTGGCCAACCAGTTCATCTGGAGGGCCAGCAACAAGGCATAGAGGCAGAGACCTTCACAAGAACATCAGAAGAGGCTTCCTGGGTGAGACTGGGGGTCCATCTAGTCTAGCATCCTGACTCACACAGCAGCTAACCACTTCCTCTGGAGGTCCAACAACCCAAGATCAGACCAGTGGTCCATCCAGTCCAGCATCCCATCTCACACAGCGGCCAACCAGTTCCTCTGAAGGGCCATCAACAGGCCATAGGGGCCAAGGCCTTCACAAGAACATCAGAAGACCCCTGCTGGATCAGACCAGTGGTCCATCTAGTCCAGAACCTGTCTCACACAGCAGCCAGCTAGTTCATCTGGAGGGCCATCAACAGGGCATAGAGGTTGAGGCCTTCATCAGAACATCAGAGGAGCCCTGCTGGATCAGACTGGTGGCCCATCCATTCCAGCAGCCTGACTCACACACTAGCCAAACAGTTATTGTGGAAGCTGTCCTCTTAGGTGTCCTCCTAGTACCAGGACTCAGAGTTGACAGCCCCAGAATGTGGAGTTTCCCTTTAGGCACCAAAGACAGCAGCCCTTGATGTAGCACAGAGCCAGCCCCTCACACAGGTACGCTGCAATGGCACAGAGAAAGCTCTGCTCGCGATCTGAGTTTGATTCCAAAGGAAGTCGGTTTTGGGCAGCTGGCTCAAGAAGAAGATGAAGCGTTTGGATGTATATCCCCCCTTTCTCTCCTGCAGGAGACTCAAAGGGGCTGACAATCTCCTGGCCCTTCCCCCCTCACAACAAACGCCCTGTGAGGTGGGTGGGGCTGAGAGAGCTCCGAGAAGCTGTGACTAGCCCAAGGTCACCCAGCTGGCGTGTGTGGGAGTGCACAGGCTCATCTGAATTCCCCAGATAAGCCTCCACAGTTCGGGCGGCAGAGCGGGGAATCAAACCCGGTTCCTCCAGATTAGATACACGAGCTCTTAACCTCCTACGCCACTGCTGCTCCTCAAGGTTGAGTCCGCCTTCCGCCCATCCTTGGTAAAATCAGTTTCCTGAACCACAAGTCACGGTCACAATTTTGTCCTCGCCAGTCACACGTCTCCTCTTTCCGCCTCTCTGCCTGGCAGGACTCGAGCCCAGTAGCCCAGAAGCACAAAAAGCTACCGGACTATCTTTGTAAACAGCCCGCCAAAGTTTGCCAACCTTTTTACAGTGTTTGCTCTCCTGGAACAATTCCTGGCACCCGGAACTCATAAAAGGCACCATCATTAATATTTCCAATCTGTGTAACATAGCAACTGCCCTGCGGAGTAGATCAAAGGTCCGTATCTCTCACCCACAGGGCTGCTGTCAGACAAATAGCGGCTTCCGCAAATCCTGAGATCCTACTGACATTCGTCATTGTCATCTGGTTCCACTGATCTGAACGGCATTACAACCAACCAAGTGATCTCCCATCCAGCGTTAACCAGAATCGTAGACTCATAGAATCACAGAGTTGGAAGAGACCACTGAGGCCATCCAGTCCAACCCCCTGCTATGCAAGTACACATAATCAAAGCACTCCCGACATATGTTCATCCAGCCTCTGTTTAAAAACCTCCAAAGAAGGAGACTCCACCACTCTCCGAGGCAGTGAATTCCACTGTCAAACAGCTCTGATAGTCAGAAAGTTCTTCCTAATGTTTAGGTGGAATCTCTTTTTCTTCACCTCGAACCCATGATTCCTGGTCCTGGTCTCTGAGGCAGCAGAAAACAAGCTTGCTCCCTCACCATGACATCCCTTCAAATACCTAAACATGGCTATCATGTCCCCCCTTAACCTTCGCTTCTCCAGACTAAACATATCCAGCTCCCCAAGTCACTCCTCGTAGGGCACGGATTTCAGACCTTTGACCATTTTGGTTGCCCTCCTCTGGACCCGTTCCAGCTGATCAATATCCTTCTTAAACTGTGGTGCCCAGAACGGAACACAGTACTCCAGGGGAGGTATGACCAATGCAGAGTAGAGTGGTACAATTACTTCCCTTGATATATTTAATTAATTAATTCAATTTTTAATTAATTAATTAATTGATTGGTTGATTGGTTGATTGATTGATTCTATTTTTATACCGCCCTATCCCCGAGGGGCTCTGGGCGATGTACAACAAAATTAATACAATAAATTAGGGCAAACCATACAAATAGAACAACAGCAGCCCATAAAACTCCAACATTAAAACATACTAAGTTTCATTAAAACAGCGGTAATTTCATAATAAAGGCACCTGGAGAATCCTTTCCTTTAAGACCCTCCCCTAGGGAGCAATCGGGCTCCTCCATAGGAGGATAGGGGATGGGACCTTTGGGATGGAATCAACAGGGGTTTCATACTCAGCGGCTGGTTAGCACTCCAGGCCCAGCTGGACAATCCTCTCAGTGCTTACAGGCCCCTGCGGAACTTCACTCGAGATCCCGCGAGGGGCCCGGGATGGCTGGAGGGAGAGCGTTCCACCAGGCCGGGGCCAGGGCCGTAAAAGCCCTGGCCCGCGTGGAGGCCAGCCGCGTCACGGAGGGGCTGGGGACTACCAATAAATTCGCCTCTGCTGAGCGCAGAGGACGAGTGGGGACATTTGGGGTAATGCGGTCCCAAAGGTTATAGACACTATACTCTTACTGATGCATTCCAGAATTGCATTGGCCTTTTTGGCTGCCACATTACACTGCTTGGCTGCCAGCCCTGCTTAGCTTCCAAGATCTGGCGAGATCAGGCAAGCCAGCCAGACTCCACAGCAGACCTTTCTTTAGCACAAATCAGCTTTCACACAGCAATTTTTCCTCAAGCCAATTCAGGCAAAACCATCCACCCCTTTTTAAGTCCCGTCTCCGGGCCGTCCTTTCCCCGCAGCTCCTTCCCGGCTCTGCTACTTTGAGCAGACTCTACGGAGTCAGAAGCGGCAACCAAACGGCCTCTTCTTTCCGCTTTTCCCTCCGCTGTCAATTACTTCCCGGGCTGCAGGTGCAGAGACGGATGAACCGTCGAGCCGTCAGGCAATTAACAGCCTCTTAATTGAGCAGTCGGGTGTTACCATTAGCAGCAGGAGTGATGAGAAAGCAGGTAACAAGGTTTGTGGCGTTGAAGCAAAAGGAAAGGAAGGGGGGGGGGTAGAAATCAGTGTGTTTCCAGCAAGGTCAGATGAAAACAAGTGCCCCCTGCACATTTTAAAACAAGAGATCCTTCCCTTCCACAACTTCTGTATCAGCGTGCATGGTCTTTTAGACTGTCACCTTTACAATAAACTAAGAGAGAGACTAATAAGGCTTATAATTGTTGCCAAGAAAAACTTAAGACGCTTCAGTTTAGGCAGCCCCAGATTATGACGAAGAAGAAGAGTTTGGATTTATATTCTTCCCTTTCTCTCCTGTACGGAGACTCAAAGGGGCTGACAAACTTCTTTCCCTTCCCCTTTTCACAACAAACACGCTGTGAGGTGGGTGGGGCTGAGAGAACTCCCAAGGACTGTGACTAGCCCAAAATCACCCAGCTGGCGTGTGTTGGAGTGCACAGGCTAATCTGGTTCACCGGATAAGCCTCCACAGCTCAAGTGGCAGAGTGGGGAACCAAACCCAGTTCTCCAGATTAGAGTGCACCTGCTTGTAACCACTACACCACACTGGCCGCTAACACATCGGTTGCTGGACTGCTTTTGGGTAGGTGATATTTCTGACCTCTAAAACCTCTGAACTATCCAAAACGAGGGCCTTAAAAAGGCGTTTTGTTCCCACAAGAACCCAGTTCTTTGGAACAGCCCTTTCCCTAGGACCCCCCCCCCCTCTGGGGTGAGTCAGAGGCCTTCCAAGAACAGGAAGAACAGGGCCTTCTCTGTGGTAGCACCTCAACTGTAGAACTTTCTCCCCACACTTCTCCACAAGGCCCCTGATCTTGTATGACTTAGGACAGTGGTGGAGAACCTTTGGCACTCCAGATGTTATGGACTACAATTCCCATCAACCCCTGTCAGAATGGCCAATTGGCCATGCTGGCAGGGGCTGATGGGAATTGTAGTCCATAACATCTGGAGTGCCAAAGGTTCGCCACCACGGACTTAGGAGCCAAAACACTAAGGGGCCTTAACACAGATTAGCGGCCGCAGCTACTATTGTTGCGATTTCTGATTTTATGCCGATGCTGCTTCGGAAACTCGCATGCTGCGACACGGATCAGAAGTGTTTATTGGAAGGCACCAAAGAACCCAGATTGCAAAACGCCAGTTCTGCCGAACCAGGCTTTGCTACCCCCTTTATTGAGAAAGAATCGCCCCTCCCATTTCCCAAAATAATGTGAGAAAGAGCTTAGGCGCCCCAAGGTCGGTGACAGATCGAGATAAAGCCACCTGGCCTCCGACTCCCACAGAGTTTCCCGTGAGAGGAGGAAGTGTCAGGGGTAAGCCTGGTTATCTACAAAGTGTGTGAAGCCATAAAGATACAATCAAAGGAAGAATGTCCCATTACAGCACTAGTAACATATAGCAGGCTGGTTACATACATCTTGTAGCAGTTACATCGAAACAGGAATGCATCTCAATCAACTCGATGCAATCACTTAGGAGCAAACCCTGAGACCGTCCCCTTCAGTCATTCCTCCCCGCTCCACCCACATAGGGGTAGAGCTTGCCACGTACAGATGTGAAAAACTTCAACAAGGAACCTTAGCAAAGCTCATCGCAAACAGGACTTTGGAGAGGCGGCCTGCAGTTTTTGTTAATTAATTAATTGTAGCGTCTCGGGCATGCCACTCATTTCTTGTATGATTTAGGTGCAAACCTCCCCCCACCCCAGAGAGCAGCATTGGCATAGTGGTTAAGAGCAGGTGCATTCTAACCTGGAGAATTGGGTTTGATTCCCCGCTCTGGCCCTTGAGCTGCGGAGGCTTATCTGGTGGACCAGATTAGCTTGTGCACTCCAACACACGCCAGCTGGGTGATTTTGGGCTAGTCACAGTTCTTCGGAGCTCTCTCAGCCCCACCTACCTCACAGGGTGTTTGTTGTGAGGGGGGAAGGGAAAGGAGTTTGTAAGCCCTTTGAGTCTCATTACAGCAGTGAAAGGGCAGTATAAATCTAACTCTTGTTCTTGGCCCCAAGATTTCCATTACATACAGACTGGCACTGACCAACCCTGAATTTCCCCCTAGTACATCAAACTGTCCCAAACATGCTAGAGTCGAACCCAGTATCACCTTAGTGACTGTGATTTGGAGGGGGAGGTATGAGCTTTCAGGAGTCAAAGCTGATTTAATTGGAGAGCTCTGATTCTCAAATGCCATAGGCCCCTTCCGCCCATGCAGAATAATGCACTTTCAATCCACTTTCACAATTGTTTGGAAATAGATTTTGCTATTCTGCAGATCAAAATCCAGCTGCAAAGTGGATTGAAAGCGCATTATTCTGCATGGGCGGAAGGGGCCCTCGGTCCGCAAAAAATCTTACTAGTCTTTCAGGTGTGGCTGGAATAAAATCCACCTGTTCTGCTGCAAACCAACAAAGCTGCCTTCTGAAACGTTACCCAGGATGTAGGTAAAACAGGAAAAGTTTCACAGCCTTCATTTCTGTATGTTAGGATAGCTGTTAAAAGGGGAAGACCCGGTACCCTTTGAAGAAGAAGAAGAAGAAGAAGAAGAAGAAGAAGAAGAAGAAGAAGAAGAAGAGGAGGAGGAGGAGGAGGAGGAGTTTGGATTTATATCCCCCCTTTCTCTCCTGCAGGAGACTCAAAGGGGCTGACAATCTCTTTGCCCTTCCCCCCTCACAACAAACACCCTGTGAGGTGGGTGGGGCTGAGAGAGCTCCGAGAAGCTGTGACTAGCCCAAGGACTAGCCCAAATAACCGGCTTTAACTTGGCCTCTCCTCCTATTTCACATAAGTGGGTTCTAAATCAAGTCAAGCCTGACTTATAGAGTCGGAAGAGACCCCCAAGGGCCATCAAGTCCAACCCCCTGCAGTGCAGGAACACACAATCAAAGCACTCCCCACATGTGTTCATCCAGCCTCTGTTTAAAAACCTCTAAAGAAGGAGACGCCACCACCCTCCGAGGTGGTGCATTCCACTGTCCAACAGCCCTGACTGTCAGAAAGTTTTTCCTGATGCTTAGGTGGAATCTCTTTTTGTTCACCTTGAACTCATTACTCCTGGTCCTAATCTCTGGACCTGCAGAAAACAAGCTTGCTCCCTCACCAACATGACATCCCTTCATGTATCTAAACATGGCTGTTGTGTCTCCTTTTAGCCTTCTCTTGGCCAAACTAAACATACTCAGCTCCCCAAGTCTCTCCTCGTAGGGCATGGACTCCAGACCTTTGACCATTTTGGTTGCCTTCCTCTGGACCCGTTCCAGCTGGTCAATAACCTTCCTGAATTGCGGTGCCCAGAACTGTACACAACATTCCAGGTGAGGTCTAACCCATCTCTCGATCTAGACACTATACTCCTATTGATACAGCCCAGAATCGCATTGGCCTTCTTGGCCGCCGCATCACACTGCTGACTCATCTTCCGTTTGTGGTCTACTAAGACTCCCAGATCCCTTTCACATGCAGTGTTGTCAAGCCAGGTGTCACCTATATCTGTGCATTTCATTTTTTCTGCCTAAGAAACAGGAACAGAACAGAAGAGGACCCAATGGAACATAAGAAAGAGCCTGATGGATCAGACCAGAGTCCATCTAGCTCAGCTCTCTGCTACTTGCAGTGGCCCACCAGGTGCCTTTGGGAGCTCACGTGCAGGATGTGAAAGCAGTGGCCTTCTGCTGCTGCTGCTCCTCCCGAGAACCTGGTCTGCTAAGGCATTTGCAATCTCAGATCAAGGAGGATCAAGATTGGTAGCCATAGATCGACTTCTCCTCCATAAATCTGTCCAAGCCCCTTTTAAAGCTATCCAGGTGAGTGGCCATCACCACCTCCTGTGGCAGCAGATTCCAAACACCAATCACACGTTGCGTGAAGAAGTGTTTCCTTTGATTAGTCCTAATTCTTCCCCCCAGCATTTTCAATGGATGCCCCCTGGTTCTAGTATTGTGAGAAAGAGAGAAAAATTTCTCTCTGGCAATATTTTCTACCCCATGCATAATTTTATATATGTTTGCCATACTAGATACATGTTCTTTAAGTAAACGTAAAGGAATATATACACTTCCTGGGTGGGGGGGGGGGAATGAGCTTTTGGGAATCAAAGCTACTTTTATCATACGCAAGACAGCATATTCCAAACACCAATCACGCGTTGGTGTGATGGAGACTGTTCAAGTCTGTTCGACAACGGAGACTGTTCAAGTGCTGAAACTCTTGAAAGAGGCTCTTCTTGGCATACAGAAGTTCCCAAGTTCAAACCCCGGCATTGCCACTTAAGATAACCCAGCCGTGGGTGATATGAAAGAACTCAGTCTGAGACTCTGGGGAGCGGCTGCCAATCTGAGTAGACAATACTGATGGATGGACAGACTGTCTGTTCAGCACTAGGCAGTGTCATAAGCAATTGTTCACGAGAAATTACGATGCACCCAAGTGTCCCAACTCAGTCACTCTGCAACCTTCCGAGACCTTTTCTTCAAGGGTCAGCAGGAAAGTCAATCTTACAGCCGGCACCTGCCCCCAACAAGGCCGTCATTAATGCCTCCGATTCTCCAACACTTCCGTCGCGCACAGTCCTTTATCACACACACACAGACCAATTGTTTGGCACCGTCCTCCTTTCCAATAAAAACAATTAAAACCCTTTTTCGATTCGAAATGCCGTTTGTGATCCAGGGGGAGCGACCGTACAGATGCCCAAAACACAAAGCCCCCACTCTGGAAAGCCTTGGGATAAATTCATGGTTAAGCCCCCCCCCCCCTAAGAAAGAGAGTGTCCTGAATATTCAAGACGTTCCGATATTTGCATGGTAATGGGGTCTTTCAACCGTGGGGCCTTCCCACCAATAAGGGGAAAGGGGGGGGAGAGACAATGAGCCCATCTGTTTTTATTTTGCCACCAAAAAATTACGGGGTGGGTTTATCGAGTGTGATAAGTCACAGCATCGCCAGGGTGAGACAAAGGTGCATCTGGGGGGAAGGGGGAGGGTGGGGGAGGGAGGGGGAGGGAAACTGCCAGCCTGTCCCACCATCTCCACTTTTGCTTGGGAATAGCAATTACGTAACTGGCAAGCGTGCGAGGCTGTACTTTCCGCACATTCTTTTGTTCCGGAGCTTACCAGCGCCAGAAAGCTTGACAGAAAGACCGAACGTCTAATTACGAACCGGGGGAACGTCTCTTTAAGCCGCCGCCTCCTTATTAGCTTGTTTGGGCAAAGTTTTCCAGAGAAAAATGTATATTTTAAAAAGCAAATTTGCACAGCAATTGGGCTGCTGTCCCTGGTTCGTTTCTTTGGCTTTTCCTGACTCAGTTTCCCCAAACGGTTCAAGTTTCAAAGGGGCAGAAACCCAAACCCACCAACCGGAAAGTCAGTCAAATTCAGACAGCTAGATCTCGATTTTAGCACCTGCTTCTCCTTACCTTTGTTTTCGGAAAGGTGCCTTCCAAGTTCGGAGAACCTCACGCCTTTTTCTTTTGTCAAAGACCCTCGGCCGGCCGGGGCTAGGGGGACAGAGACCCCCGCTCCAAATTCACTGCAGGCAAAGCCGGGCGCCCCTAGGCGACGACCGTAGCCTCATGTTGTCCCCACGTCCTGTAGCAACCGTCTCCAAGCGCTTTCCCTTCACCTAGGCGGGCGGGAGCAGAAATCGCAAACTTTTTTACAAAGAAGATCAGCGGAGGCGGAGGGGAGACAGGCGGCCCCTTCGGTGCTCTCGGTCGCTCTCTTGCTTTCTCTCTGCCCCAACCCTCTCCGACAGAGGAAGGGGGGGAGAGGGGGAGAAGAAGGGGGGGGGGCGTCTTGGTGTGCAATTGACAAGAAACGATGAAACCGACTACTAGACCCTCCTCCCCTCCCTCCATTGTCCAAGATGAGTGAAAGGGGAGGGGGGAGGCAGCCAGGGCTGGCAGGTGCTGCTGCTGGGGGGGGGGGAAGGGAGGGGGGGAGAGGAAAGATTCAAGTGGGGGGGAAGGGAAGCATCTTCCCGGGATCTCTCTGGCTCTGCCCCTTTGGGGACGAGTTGCCACTCTCGGCAGAGGGAGGGGGCGCCCGGAGCTTCCCCAAGCGGAGGCCGGCGGGGGCGATCCCCTACCCCCTTTCTCGCTCACTCCCCCCCCCGCCCAAAAAAAACCGGTGGACTCACCTGCTCAGGGATCGCCGCTGCAAGCCGCCGCCGGCGCTCCTGCCCTGGGGAGAAGGAGGAGGCTTTGGTTAGAGGCGCCCGGGGGGCAGGGGCATCTCCGAGGGGCGGCCCCCGAGGGGGCCCACGGCAGCAGCCTCCCCACGCCCCCCTCTCGTATCCCGGGGCCCGGCTCCCGCGCCTTCCCTTGGGCCCTTTCTTAGGAAGCCCCCAAAGCACGGCGAGGCCCCCCCCCCCCACCTGCCCGCCAGGGTCCTCTCCCCGCCTGCCCCCCTTTTCCCCATTCAAATCAGGGGCCCCCTCGAAAGATGGCCCCTCCCCCCGCGGCCGGACCCCCAAGCCCCCCCCCCCCCGCAGTTGCCCCCTCCTGCAGCCCTGCAGCCCCCGCGCTCCCCCTGGCGGCCGCCGCGCGCATCGCCTCGCCCCTGCGCGCCGGCCCCCCCGCGGCTGCCCGGCGCGCAATTGCGCAGCGGCTTCCAGCCCGGCTCGGCTCGGCTCGGCTCACCCGCCGCTGCTTCAGGCCGCCTCCGGGCCCCCCTGCGCCCAGGCCCCCCCGCCCCGGAGGCATGAGGGCGGCCCCGGCCCCTTCTCCCCCCGCCGCCGCCGCCGCCTGCAGCTGCCCAAGCCCGGCCCTGCTCTTCTGCGCGGCCCTTTCTGGCCGGAGAGCTGAGCGGCGCGGGAGGGGAGGCGGAGCTGCAGTGCCGGGGCTGGGAAGGGTAGGGAAGGGCCGGGCCGGGGGCGGGAGGCGCGCCGGAGACGCCTGGCAGGGGGCGGGCAGCGGCCCGGCCGCCCCGAGCCCTCCTCCGCCCCGCCGACAGCACGCGTCTGCGCCGTCCCCACCTTCACGCGCTCCCGGGCCTCGAACCCCCGCGCCTCCCGCGCGTGCCTTGCCGACGCCGCCCGGTCGCCAACTCCCGGCTGGGAAATTCCGGGAGATTTGGGAGTGGCTTTAGGGTTGGGGTCGGAGAGGGGGGGCTCAGCACGTTTCAAGAGCCCACCCCTCCACGGGGAAGCTGAGTCTGGAGAGCAGCTGAGGTGACGGGAGATTCCCCCCGCCTGGAGACTGGGAACAGGGCTGATATCCCCCCCCCCCTTCCTCTCCTGCAGGAGACTCGAAGGGCTGGGCTGGACAATCTCCCTTGCCCCTACACATAAAACACCCTGTGAGGTGTGGGTGGGGACTGAGAGAGCTCTGAGAAGCTGTGATCGACTAGCCCAAGGTCACCCAGCTGGCGCGTGTGTGGGAGTGTACAGGCTAATCTGAATTCCTAGATAAGCCTCCACAGCCTCCAGGTAGCAGAGCGGGAAGTCCTCAAGCCCGGTTCCTTCCAGGGATTAGAAGGCACCTGCTCTTAAATCCTTACTACGCCACACTTGAAAGCTGATGCTGTTTCAGGGTGGGATAATTCATCTCTTTCAAACAGCATCACTTCTCAATGTTGTTTTAACTGGAAGCGACCCCAGATTCTCCCCTTTTAAGCGTGGATTTTAAAAGGAGAATTTGGGCTCCCTAGTTTAAACGCCATTGAAAGTGATGCTGCTTGGGTGGATCTCCCAGCATCACAGCGGCTGCTGCGGGGCGCTGGGGGGGGCGAAAACCTCAGTGATTCTTGCACCTCAGGCTCCATTTTCCCTCTATGCCTCTCAGCCCAGAGGAGGAGGGCAGGGAGTCCTGCTATCCCCGCACCTCGGAGAGCTGCTTCTTAAGTAAGCCAGCTTAGCCATGTGGCCAGGGAAGTGGGAGGGCGATGCGGCCATGCCCTAGGGGCAGGTGGGGGTGTTGCCCCCCCCCGAACCCCCCCATAAAAAATCTCTACCTATGTTCCTGGGGGGTTAAAACCCGAGAACCCCCCCCTTACCTACGTCCATGCTCACAGGGTGTTTGTTGTGAGGGGGGAAGGGCAAGGAGATTGTAAGCCCCTTTGAGTCTCCTGCAGGAGAGAAAGGGGGGATATAAATCCAAACTCTTCTTCTTCCTCAGGGCAGCAATACATTTATTTATGTATTGATTGATTGATTTAGATTTTTACACTGCCCTTCCCCGGACGGCTCAGGGCAGTGAACAACAAAAAATACAATAATTTATTCATAATTTAACCACATTTAAACATCTATCATAATTAAAACATGAAACCAAAATTTTCTATATGATAGGAACCATATAATGGCAGATGGCGACAAAAGCCCACCCCGCTACCAGGCCCACAGAAGACCTAGATGTAACATCTGAAAACACTACTCCAATAAAATAACAATAAGTATCCTAAAATGCTTTAAAACAGAATATAATAGAAACATCTTAAAACATCCAAGATGGCGACTTAAGAAGAAGAAGAAGAAGAAGAGGAGGAGGAGGAGGAGGAGGAGGAGGAGGAGGAGGAGGAGGAGTTTGGATTTATATCCCCCCCTTTCTCTCCTGCAGGAGACTCAAAGGGGCTGACAATCTCTTGCCTCTTTCCTCTCAGCAAAATAAAAACACCTCCTGTGAGGTGGGTGGGGCTGAGAGAGCTGGAGAAGCTGTGATTCAGGCCCCAAGGTCACCCAGCCATGGTGTGTGTGTGGGAGTGTGTAACTCCCCCATGCCCAGAATGGGTTGGCTCTCAGAATGGGTTGGCCTCCCAGTAAGGTGTGGGAGACCTCGAGCAGCAGAGAGGCTGAAAGAGCTCTTTTGGCAGAAGACAAGGGTACCAGACTCCTCGACCTTGATTTCCTTATATAGCCCTTAACACCTTGTTAAGGTACAGTAGCACATTTGTTGGGAACTATTGGGAAGGTAGTTGTTGCTTTTTGCTATGTTGTAAATGTTGGAGTTTATTGTTTCCCAGGGTTTTCTTTGTGGTTGTAATGGGTGAGAGTTCCTCCTGAGACCTTCTTATCATGTTAAAACCTGTTCATCAAGCCCTTTGAGGGTCTTCAGTAGGAGCCAAACTCCACTTGGTGAAAAAGAAGAATTGACTTGGCAGTGTCAAGTGCCAGTAGACTGTAAATAGAAGGGACTTGAAAATGCAAATCCTGAACATGGGACCTTTGAATTGTAATGTGTAGGAATGTTGATGTTTCTTAAAAAGTGTTAATTGTAAAGAAAAGTAAACCATTTTGTTGTTTAAAAAATTGTTGTTGCAACTCATTCCAAGTACTGCCCCACAGAACCCACAGTTAGAGGTTACAAGTGCACAGGCTAATCTGAATTCCCCAGATAAGCCTCCACAGCTCAGGCGGCAGAGCTGGGAATCAAACCCGGTTCCTCCAGATCAGAGTGCACCTGCTCTTAGCCACTGCTCTTAGCCACTGCGCCACTGCTGCTCCCTGGTTAGATGGGGAGAAAGAAATGGGGTGTTGTGGGTTTTCTGGGCTGTATGGCCATCTCCCAGTAGCATTCTCTCCTGACGTTTCAGGGACTCCTGACGGGATCTGGGTCTCACGGATTCGGAAACGATGGGTTGGCTTCCATTCCTGCTGTTATCCAATCTCAGTTTCGCCAGGCTTAAATGGAGGGAGTGCTCCTGAGCTGGTGCAAAGTTCCTCCTCCTCCCCGTTGGCTCTGTAGGCACCCATTTGACACTGTTCGGGGCAGGGGTGGGGCTTCCAAACTGTCCCTCTGCGTTATTTCCAGGCAGGATGTGGCCGGGCCACTTCCCTTTTTGGAAGGATGCGGAAAGAGAATCACGGGGCCAGCCGACCAGAGCAGCGTGCCGGCTTTCGCCAAGCCGGATCTGGTAGTCTTTATTCTGCGTTGTCTCCCAGAAGTTACAAGCTACAAGGGTCAGTGCTATCAGTCACAGACCAGGAAAGGGATTTGGGCGTCTAGGTTGATAGTTCCATGGGAATGTCAACTCAATGCATGGCAGCTGTGAAAAAGGCAAACTCTATGCTGGGGGTCATTAGGAAAGGAGTTGATAATAAAACTGCAAAGATTGTCATACCCTTATATATAAAGCAGTGGAAAACCGCACTTGGAGCTTCCCAGTTCAGTCTCTGGTCATTGCACTTCAAAAAAAGCGATATTGAGGAGTTAGAAAAAGTGCAGAGAAGGGCAACGAGGATGATTGAGGGACTGGAGCACCTTCCTTATGAGGAGAGGCTGCAGCGTTAGGGACTCTTTAGTTTGGAGAGGAGACGGCTGAAGGTGATGGGATAAGGATTGGAAGTCCATAAAATTATGCAGGGGGTAGAAAATGTTGACAGAGAGGACATTTTCTCTCTCTACAAATACTAGGAACCAGGGGCATGCACTGAAAAATGCTGGGAAAGCAATTAGGGACTAATAAAAGGTGGAAAACACTTCTTCACGCTTAACGTGTGGGATTGGTGTTTGGAATATGCAAGGCCACTATAGTGAGGCAGGTGGATGGCCACCTCACCTGGGATAGCTTTAAAAGGGGCTTGGAGCAGATTTAAGTGAAGTGGACCTCTGGCTACCAAATCTTTGATCCTCCTTGATCTCCGAGAGGTTGCAAATGCCTTTTAGCAGTCCAGGGTGCTCAGAGGAGCAGCAGCAGGAAGTGGCCATTGCTTTCACCTCCTGCACGTGAGCTCCCAATGGCACCTGGTGGGCCACTGCGAGTAGCAGAGAGCTGGACTAGATGGACTCTGGTCTGATCCAGCAGGCTAGTTCTTATGTTCTTATGTTCTTAAGTTGTGCCTGCCTCCTGCCTGGCCAAACTAGAGGCCGTCGGGTGACATCTTCGAGACCTGCACCATTGGCACAAAGAGAAAAACATATAATTTTTGGAAATTTTAAATGCAAAGATATCAGATGTTGAAACAAATATAACCACAATCCCCAACAGTATAGAGATGCGATCCAATGCAACTTAATATAGTGAATAACAGCTAATCAGCGTGGGCTGATCAGCTAACCAAATACATAAATACATAGAAATATGTTTTAAACCTTATGAAACACAGCCAGAAATCCAACAGGTGAATGTAATTTTAGCTTTAAAAAGGGCTTGGACAGATTTATGGAGGAGAAGTCCATCTATGGCTACCAATCTTGATCCTCTTTGATCTGAGATTGCAAATGCCTTAGCAGACCAGGTGCTCGGGAGCAGCAGCAGCAGCAGCAGCAGAAGGCCATTGCTTTCACCTCCTGCCTGTGAGCTCCCTTAAAGGCACTCCAGGCCACTCTCATGGTGGGCCACTGCGAGTAGCAGAGTGCTGGACTAGATGGACTCTGGTCTGATCCAGCAGGCTAGTTCTTATGTTCTTATGTAATGTATAGTCTTGATATCCAACTCCACTCATAATCTGTTTTGCCTTAAGCAATTAAATATTCATATATATACTGTTGGGGGTTATGGTTATATCCCAATTAGCAACAAAAAAAACCCCAGTCTATCTGATCGGAATCTGCATAATGGGCGTTGTGTGGTTTCTGGGCTGTATGGCCGTATTCTAGTAGCATTGTCTCCTGACGTTTCGCCTGCATCTGTGGCTGGCATCTTCAGAGGATCTGATGGTAGTAAAGCAAGTCGAGTATATATACCCGTGGGATGTCCAGGGTGTGAGAAAGAACCATTTGCCTGTTAACAAGTGTAAAGGGTGCAGTTAGCAAGCTTGATTTGCATGTGTTGGGTGGGATCCATCCATTTAGTATGTGAGTAACCATGAAGAGAGCATCTGCCTAGAGTGGTGGGTGGTGTTCACCAGCCCTTTGACTTCTTACTGCCTGGATACATCCTTTGTCTGGGTGGTGTTCATTAGTCACTGTCTTGTTTCTAGTGTTTTCCAGTACTGTTAGCCAAACTTTGTTTATTTTCATGGTTTCTTCCATTCTGTTAAAGTTGTCCATGTGCTTGTGGATTTCAGTCGTTTCTCTGGGTAGTCTGACATCGCGGTTGTCAGAGTGGTCCAGAATATCTGTGTTTTCCAATAATATTTTATGCCCAGCTTGGTTCATCGCGTGTTCTGCTATTGCTGATTTTTCCGGCTGAATTATATGTTGTTATATTTGTTTTATTATTTAACATATATGCTCATTTACCATTTCCAAAAATTATATGTGTTTCTCTTTGTGCCAATTATGCAGATTCCGATCAGATAGACTGGGGTTTTTTTTTGTTACTAGAGTTGTTCTGATCTTTTTCTTTTTGGTTGAGGCATCTTCAAGCCCCCCGTGTTTTTGACCTCTCAGGGTCTGTGACATGACAATATGCAGAAGGCAGGAGACGCATCTAGGTGAGGGCCAAGCTAGTGGTTCTGATGAGCTCATAGCTGCTGCTGAAAATGGCAGGCACGAGTCCAGTTTCCCACAACAATCGGAAGTTAAGAATGATTTATCATTGGCCTCCCAAACATGGCTATCATGTCACTTCTGAACCTTCTCTTCACCAACCCAAACACCCCCAGCTCCCCAAGTCTCTCCTCATAGGGCATGGATTCCAGACCTTTGACCATTTTGGTTGCCCTTCTTTGGACCCATTCCAGCTTGTCAATATCCTTCTTGAATTGTGGTGCCCAGAACTGTACACAATATTCCAGGTGAGATCTAACCAATGCAGGTACAAGAGGTACAATCAGTGGTGGGATCCAAAAAATTTAGTAACAGGTTCCCATGGTGGTGGGATTCAAACAGTGGCGTAGCCCCAATGGGGCTGGGCGATACAACGGGCGTGGGCGCAATGGGCATTCCGGGCGGGGCATTAATAATTTCTCTGTTACTGTAAAAAACTCTTACTGTAAAAAAAAAGTTCCTAATTTCCAGCTGGTATCTTTCTGTCCATAATTTAAACTCATTATAGCAAGTCCTATCATCTACTGCCAACAGAAACAACGACTTCTCCTCTAATTGACTGCCTGTCAAATACTTAATACTTTCAAATACTTGATTTTGTTTCTAGAAATCAAAAGAAGGAGACTTTCCTTAAACAAGGAACTTTACCATATTTCTCAAACATGTTTTTAAAACAGGGAGAATTATCCCGTTTTCTACCTTCGCTAACCAGCCACATAGGAAACAACAGGACTTTGTGATTTTTGGACCTAATGGAATTTCTAACAGAAAAGCAGACCCAATGAGCAACCCCCTCTCGGCACACACAAATCATTAGTAACCCACTCTCGGGAACTGGTGAGAACCTGCTGGATCCCACCTCTGATCACATCATAAATATTGTAAGCATAACATCATAAATCTAGCATCATAACATAATATCATAGCAGCAATAAACAGGGCATTATAAACGTAACATTAAACTATAAACCATATTCATAACAACCTACATACAAGACAATAATAAACCAAGATGCCGACTTTCTCTATCAGTAGCATAAACTACAGAACACACGACCTAAGGATTAGTAACCCACTCTCGGGAACTGGTGAGAACCTGCTGGATCCCACCTCTGGGTACAATTACATCCCTCGATCTAGACACTGTACTCCTATTGATACAGCCCAGAATCACATTGGCTTTCTTGGTATCGACAGCAGACTTCCTCCAAACATGGAGGCTCCATTTAACCTTCACGTCTAATTGCCACTGATAGCTCTGTACTCTTGAAGCAATCAGTGCAAAACTAACGGTTTGGATTTTTCAAGAGCTGGGCTCCCCACAGCCATGGAGCTGTCGGGGGAAACTGATTTTTAAAAATTTTATTCATTGAGGTTATGGCTCTTACAAAATAAAAAATACAAGCAGACTTGGACATGTTGCCAGCTTTTAGGGGAGGGATCGGCCCTTGCCTGCCCTCAAGCCATTTCACTTGAGTTGATTTCCCTGGCCTTTTCCTGCCCAGTTCTGTGTAATCTGCTCAGCTTCAATGCCATGTGGGGCAGCAGAAACAGATAACTTCCCCCCCAGCACTGTTGATGCATGGGAAAATGACTGGAGGGAGTCATAGGAGCCCTTCCTGCCCCTGTTGTGGAATTATTCCCTTTATTAAAAACAAAACATTCCCACAGTGACTCCAGTACTGCCTGCTCAGACTGGAAGCTGTTTCTCAGGGTCTCAAGCAAAGGTCTTTCGCCTCAGCTACTGCCTGAGAGTTTCTGAATCCGACAGCTGTGATGCCAGGCTTGGAACTTAGGGGTCTTCCTGGCGTGCCAGTCCTAGCGGCTACTAACATTTGCTGAGTCCGCATCCCCTCTCCATCAAATCATCCCCTTCATTAGGTGACCTACTGCAAGTGAAGGGGAAAGAATCACGGGGTCAGGACATTAATAAGTTGCACTAGTGGTTAGAAGAAGACGACTTTATTTGCAGTCAATGACCAAATATATTACAAATCTCCAAAATATCTACAACAAAACAAGAATGCAGATCTCTCTTCCTTATCCCAGCGCTATCCATCTATATATATATTGTCATCTCTACTCTTTGTAAAACACCTAACAACAGCATACAAATATTAGGACAAAAAACAAAAGTATCCAAGGGGGATGCCGGTATTCAGATCATTTTTTCTTTTTTCTATAACTGAATCAGACAGAATTTTGCCACCTGCTGACCATGATTAGTAATATTCTTCCTTCTCATCTTGGTAATAGTCTTTTCACAACAAACTCTTTATCAGAACAATATGTCAGTCGCCTTTGTGTAGTAGATGTGACAGGCATTTTTCCTTTGCCTCCCTCATAAAAGGGGACACTTTAATAACATATGTATGCTCTATAGTTTCTACAGAGTTCAGAAAGCAAGAACATAACCTTGCCGCATAAGGTATCTTTTGATATTTCCCTTCTAAGACAGCAGAAAGTAAATGGGCACTTCTTGCAAGATGAAAAGCTCTCCTTAGATCTTTAACTAGTGGTTATGGAGCGGAATGAGTGAGGCTGCCATTTTCAGTAGCAGCCACGTGTCCAATTCTCGGTGGTCTCACGGTGGCGTATCTGTCAGTAGGATGTGGAAGGTCAGTTGACCCCATTGGGTCATGGGGGTGTGTGGGGCGGGCCAAGAGCCCACTAGGGTCTCACACTTTGGTTTCCCTGGCTTTGCCCAGTCTCCATGCCAGTGGTCTGACTCCCACTAATCTGACTGGGACCACTCCACTCCTGGCTAAAGGCAAGTGGGGGTTTGATGTATGGTAGGGGTGCCCTGAGCAGGTGTTGTCCTCCGGCACATCTCCCATACACACCTCTGCCGACAGCCCCATGAGAATGTCAGCAACTTTTTGATGACTTCCCATAAATGGCTATAAATATCCCTGCCTGCTGTTTGTTCCCGGATGGACAACGACGCTCCCGTTCCTCCGTAGGTCGAATGCTGATGTCCTCCAGGGTGTCTTCTGAGTTTTGACCCAGCCACACGGGGCATTTTGGGATTGTCAGCACTTGCCACCTTTCAGATATTTACTGCAGCACGAACAAAACAAACGCAATGTGAGTTCAGTTGAAAATTGGTTTCACGCAGCCAAAGGAAAAGTGAGCACTCGATGGCATGGAGGTACCATCAGAGCTTGAAGTCTCCCTAGTTCCAGGACTGACCTATTGAGATGGAATCGCAGAATCATTGACATGCTATTTGATCTGACCTTGTTTTAAAGTCCTAGGACCATGATAGACTTTTGCATTATTTATCAGATTATTTTGTTTTGATATGCTTTATCAGAGTCCTGGAGTCGTCCTAGATCATAGTCAATCCTAGATGTTATCAATCACAGGATGCAGTTCCCCATGAATCCCTGATCATCCAGGAGCCAGGGATGGATGATGGAATCATTAGTCCATAATGATCTGGAGGGGCCACCAGTCTGAATTTGACCCAGGATCTATGGGTGGAAATGGACGATGGATGAGAATGGATGGATGGATGGATGGACGGATGGATGGACGGACGGATGGACGGATGGAAGGAAGATAGGGAGATAAGAAGATAAGAAGGAAGGAGACAGGAAGGAAGGAAGGAAGGAAGGAAGGAAGGAAGGGAAGGAAGGAAGGAAGGACTAGCTGAAGGAAGGAAGGACACAGGAAGGACAATCAGGAAGGAAGGAAGGAAGGAAGATAGGAAGGAAGGAATGGAAGGCCGACAGGAAGGCCGAAGGAAGGACACAGCCGAAGGACACATGGAAGACAAGAGAAGGAAGGAAGGAAGGAAGGAAGAGGAAGACAGGAAAGGAATGGAAGGAAGGAATGGAATGGAAGGAAGGACAATAGGAAGGGAAGGAAGGAATGGAAGGAAGGAAGGAAGGGAAGGACAAGGAAGGAAGGAAGAGGAAGGAAGAGGGAAGGACACAGGAAGGAAGGAAGGAAGGACAATAGGAAGGAAGGAAGGAAGGAAGGGAAGAGAAGGAAGGAAGGAGGACAATAGGAAGAGGAAGGAAGGAAGGAAGGAAGGAAGGAAGGAAGGAAGGAACAAAGTAAGGAAGAGGGAGGGAGGAAGGAAGGAAGGAAGGAAGGAAGGAAGGAAGGAAGGAAGGAAGGAAGGAAGGAAGGAAGGAAGGAAGGAAGGAAGGAAGGAAGGAAGGAAGATAGGAAGGAAGGAAGGAAGGAAGGAAGGAAGGAAGATAGGAAGGAAGGAAGGAAGGAAGATAGGAAGGAAGATAGGAAGGAAGATAGGAAGATAGGAAGGAAGATAGGAAGATAGGAAGGAAGGAAGATAGGAAGGAAGGAAGGAAGGAAGGAGGATAGGAAGGAAGGAAGGAAGGAAGGAAGGAAGGAAGGAAGGAAGGAAGGAAGGAAGGAGGGATGGATGGATGGATGGATGGATGGATGGATATGGATGGATGGATGGATGGATGGATGGATGGATGGATGGATGGAGATGGATGGATGGATGGATGGATGGATGGATGGATGGATGGATGGATGGATATGGATGGATGGATGGATGGATGGATGGAGAGATGGATGGATGGATGGATGGATGGATGGATGTGGGTTTCCCGGGTTGCATGGCCATGCCCCAGTAGTATTTTCCTCTGACATTTCGCCTGCATCTGTGTCTGACATCTTCAAAAGTAGAAAAACAAATAAATAAACGGTGTACAGTCTTTAATAGATTGCGAAGCACCTTTCGCTCATGAATCCAGTAGGAGTGCTAGAGTATAACTGTGGCGTACCAGTGGCGCTTGTCTATCGCAGAAACACAGTGTTTGTGAGATATTTTGAGAGAATGACAGCCCAGCAGCCTGCTGCTCCAAATGTGTAATCAGGCATGTGTGGAATGGGAGCACAGTGCGAGGAAAGAAGGCACGATCTGGTATCACATTGAGTTGGTTTGAGGGAAAGTGGTGGAAGATATAGCTTCCCTCTGGAAAGTAGTAGGGGAGTTCGCCTGTAAAACCTTGCCTTATGGCTAAATGAGGTCATGAGCTTAGCTTGTCTGACTATGAGATGCAGTAATTCATCAGGGACGGCGTGTAAGGCGGTGTCAAGACATAGCGCAGTGGTTAAAGTGTGGGCTTGGGATCTAGGAGACCCTGGTTGAAATGCCCACTGTCCCTTTAAGTTGGCTAGGGGACCTCGGGCCTGGCCATTCTCTCTCAGCTGGGCAGGGTTGTCGTGGGGTTAAAAACGGAAGCCGGAAGAAGGATGAAACCGCCTGTTACTGAATCAGACCGTTGGCTCATCTAGGTCAGTCTACTCCCGTGGTGGTGAACCTTTAAAAGCAATGGGAGCCTGGTTCGAGGTCAGCAATAGAACGTCTCAAATGTTCATGGACTAAGGTCCCATCAGCCCCTGCAATTGGCCATGCTGGCAGGGGCTGATGGGAATTGTAGTCCATGAACATCTGGAGAGCCGCAGGTTGCAGACCCATGGTCTGAATCGTGAGATTGATTTTTCTTGTCATTTGTAACGTCATCACAGCTGTAGCTTAGTTGAGAAATTCACAGCTGATTGTAATTACAGCCGATCCATATATTTTCACGATCCTCCTTGTGATGTATTAAGTACAATAGCCGTCTTTGGAGTATACGTCAGCTCTACGGAGAGACAAGTAAGACAGTAAAAATGGTTATTCATAACAGTAAAAATGATCACGTATAATATTAAATATATATATTTTGTAAAAATGCTGTAAAAGTTTAGTTAATGGTTTAAAAATTACTCAAATTGTTTAAAAGGTTAAAAATGTTTAAATAGGTTTAAAAACGTTAAAAATGTTAAAACCTTTAGTTCAAAAATTATTATTATTAAGATTCTTAAATGTCATAAAAATATTATTACTAAAATTATATTGTGTGTATATAACAAAAAATTATGAATATTATTTATCTATGTTTTTTAGAAAACCTATATGGCAATTATGAAATGTGAAAAAGAGAATTGATGAAGTTCTTCTCCTGAGGAAGACACCTACAAAAATGCTTTTGAAACCCGTGAGGCGTTTGAGAGACTTGAGAGACTCACAGAGATTTGAGACATTTATTTTGTTGTGTTTTGAACCATGGCTTTGGTCTATTTTCTTTGAATGTTATATCACACTTTATGAATTGTAATAGAGACTGGAGAGACTCAATTTGATGTGTCTTGAATTTGAATTATAAAAAGCCTTATATTGATTTAAACTCATCCCCCGCCTTAGTGTGTGACGCGATTCTTGGTTTTGATTATTTATTTATACGTTACACACATCGCTGCTGTTTGTACCAATTGCCAGCATGGCCAATGGCTGGCAGGGGCTGATGGGAATTGTAGTCCATAACATCTGGAATGCCAAAGGTTCGCCACCACTGGTCTACTCCGACTGATAAACGGCTGTCCAGCTTTCCCTTCATCCACTGCTTGGTCCTATAGCTGCAGATGCCAGAGACGGAACCGGGGGTCCTTTTGCATACAAAGCAAAGACTCTTCCTCTGAGCCACCTGCCCCATGAGCTCCTCGGAGGGAAGATGGAATAAAAGAGCAGCAGGGAGAAACGGGGGCGTTCCCCTACTCAGCCCTTCTGACTGGGATCATTTTAAGTGGGAGTGCCAGCATTCGAACCCGGGACCCTCTCCCTGCGGAGCATGTGTTCTGCCCCTGTGCCGGCCCCTTCCATTGGACCAGTGCAGGTATTTTTAAAAATCCACTGTTTCCCTTGCAAGGACTCGGCCCGGCCTGTCGGTCTCTGGAAAGGCTTCCCGGAGAGCGTCGTTCTTTTCTCTGTTGCCTCCCCCTCAAATGACCTCACTTCACCCAGAGGCAGATCTGGGCAGTGCCAACTTCTGTGCCATGCCAGCTTCATCAAGGGCCTCGCCAGCCTGGACGGAATCAGACTGACCCAACGCGGCGTCAGTGGCTGATAACCACTAAGAATACAGAGGTTGCCCGTTGCTGCCCTGGACGAAACGGTTTTGTCCTCTCGCTCCTGAACTCCTGGCCATGTACGGGGCCTGCGAAGGAAGATTAGACGCTATTAGCTCGCCGTTTCTAACCCCACGGCGCCTCTTAGCTGCACTTCTAATAGTGCTGTTCTTGTGTTGTCAAAGGCTTTCACGGCTGGAATCGCTGGGGTGTTGTGGGGGTTCCAGTGGCACTTTCTCCTGACATCAGATGCAGGCAAAACGTCAGGAGAAAATGCTACTGGAACACAGCCGTGCAGCCCGGAAACCCCACAACACCCCCAATGCTGTTCTTGTAGCTCCTTTTCCACTTTTAGTGCGCGGAGGGGTGACCTCGTTTTGGCTGTCTCTTTCACTCACCTCCCCCACCCAGATCTCATTTTTCAGGCCGGAGTGGAGTTGCCCAATCTGGGTTGGGAAATTTCTGCAGCTTGGGGGATGAAGCGTGGAGAGGGCGGGGCTTGCAAAGGGGAGGGGCCTCGGCAAGGTATCAATCTGCAAGGCCTGCCCTCCGAAGCCGCCATTTTCTCCAGAGGACCCCGTCTCTGGAGATCAGCTTGTATTCTGAGAGATCTCCAACCAGTGGTGGGATCCAAAAATTTTAGCAACAGGTTCCCATGGTGGTGGGAGTCAAACAGTGGCGTAGCGCCATTGGGGCTGGGCGGGGCACCACGGGGGCGTGGCCGGGCATTCCGGGGGCAGGGCATTAATAATTTCTCTGTTACTGTAAAAAACTCTTACTGTAAAAAAAAGTTCCTAATTTCCAGCTGGTATCTTTCTGTCCATAATTTAAACCCATTATAGCAAGTCCTATCGTCTACTGCCAACAGAAACAACTACTTCTCCTCTAATTGACTGCCTGTCAAATACTTAATACTTTCAAATACTTAATTTTGTTTCTAGAAATCAAAAGAAGGATACTTTCCTTAAACAAGGAACTTGACCATATTTCTAAAACATATTTTTAAAACAGCCCAACAGGGAGAATTATCCCGTTTTCTACCTTCGCTAACCAGCCACATAGGAAACAACAGGACTTGATGATTTTTGGACCTAATGGAATTTCTAACGGAAAAGCAGACCCGATTAGTAACCCCCTCTTGGCACACACAAATAATGAGTAGCCCACTCTCGGGAACCGGTGAGAACCTGCTGGATCCCACCTCTGTCTCCAATCCCCACCTGTGGGTGAGCAAGCCCCATTCAATCGCATGCCTAAAGTTAAGCCCCCTTCCCAATGCACCAGTGAGCCTCTCGTACAATTGGCCATGCTGGCAGGGGCTGATGGGAATTGTCGTCCATGAACATCTGGAGTGCCATAGGTTCGCCACCATGGATCTTCGCCCTCTCTCATCCTACAGCTCTGCTTATTCACCAACCCAAGATTAGATGTTCTTCTAAAAACGATCCGCCTTTTAATTTTTTTGTAAATTATATTTTCAGTAGGTTTTTGAAATGTAGTAATGTACACAGTGACAAGTCAATGTAATATTTGTGGAGAACAGGTAAGAAATATAATATATATAATGCATGCGATGTCTAAATGCTTGATACTTGAATTTTACATAAGTAATAATAACAGTTGATGCAGATAAGAATAAACATTTCAAACAGTACATCTGAGTGTTGCAAATCAGATTCTACACAAGTATTGTAACGTAGGTTCCCTTACTCTGAGAAAAGAATCTAGACATTTTTTGTTTAGAAGTGTTGTTAATCTATCTGCCGTTCTAGAGTCCTGACTCTTCCGTAGCCATTCATCAATTGCTGGTATTTCGTGACTTTTCGTGACTTTTCCAGTGATCTACCTTTGATATACAGGTGGGGTTGGTTTTTATGCAGTGCTGCCCTCTGCTGGTAACCATCAAAACTACTGGCTAGGAAACGCCTGCTCAGATGTTCAGAAGTAATAGAGATAAAACAAGAGAGAAGCATTGACCAAAGTGTTACTGTTAATTTAATAATGCTGTATTTTAATGGGGTGGGGTTTATTTTTATTAGAACCGTACTAATTTATATTTACTGGATTTTAACCTGATATTGGGCTCTATTTATATGTTGTTCACCGCCCTGAGCCCTTCGGGGGAGGGTGGTCTATAAACCCAATAAAAAACAACAACAACAACTACAACAACAACAACGGCGGACATGCAGTCACGTACAAGAATTTTGAAAAACAATAAATACTGAGATATTAAAAGTTCAAATAAAACCTCAACCAGAATTCCACTTGTGAGGCATGAAAAAATAAAGCTTTAAACGAATCGCAAAATATATTATTTCGATATTTAGTAACAGCTGCAAAGCTGCAAAATAGCCGCAAAAGGAAAATAAGCTGTACTCCGTTAGTTCAAGACTGGCAAAATGAATCCATGGAGCTAATGTCTTTGGCCAAAATGTCTGACTTATTGGAATATAAAATGAATGGAGGATGCTGTCATCCCAATCCGAACGGGGCTGCCACATGCCTGAGAATTACATATCAGCACAAAAATTCACAGCCTGTTTATTTTATGATATTTGTATCACAACATAAAATGATCTCACATAGTGAAGAAGAAGAAGAAGAAGAAGAGGAGGAGGAGGAGGAGGAGGAGGAGGAGGAGGAGGAGGAGGAGGAACTGTGACTAGCCCAAGGTCTGAAGAACTGTGACTAGCCCAAGGTCACCCAGCTGGCGTGTGTGGGAGTGCACAGGCTAACCTGAATTCCCCAGAGAAGCCTCCACAGCTCAGGCGGCAGAGCTGGGAATCAAACCCGGTTCCTCCAGATTAGATACACGAGCTCTTAACCCCCTACCCACTGCTGGGAGACATTCTGAGACCCCGGAGAACAGCGATCTACGGACCAGTGCTCTGATTTCACATAGTACAGCTTTGTGTGTTCAGATTAAGTTGTGCAGCCGCTTATATAGCGGCAAACCAACGTGCTTCCTTTATCAACGGCTCGCAGTGTCAGCCTGCGCTGGAAAAAGCTGGCTTTGAAACTGGGGGACCTGTTTGCAATCAGTGCTTGAAATGGCTTTTTCTTCCTCGGAGAGTTAAGAGTGTTTTGATCTCAGCCGGTCCCTCCCGTTCCCCGGCACGCCTGTGATCTGGAAGCCCTCGGGACCACACTGCACAGCTCGGCCTGCGTGCTCCGTGCGTGCAGCCCCGTATTTCCCTTTAACAAGCTGCCTCCCTGGAGACCCCGAGAACTCTCCAGTCTTTGGCCTTAGAGGATGCTCATTAGATCGGGGCCAGGTGAGCAGGCGGAGGGTGGAAAATTCACAGGTAAACACCCTCTAGGGGTCCCACAAGTGTTTGCCAATGGAAAAAAAAAAAACACTGTGAAATCCGTGGGGAAGCAACAGGCTTGGAAACGGAGACTAACAGGCGAGGATTTGGGAAGCATTTGCAGTAGCTGCTTAAGGAGCAGCAGTGGCGCAGGAGGTTAAGAACTCGTGTATCTAATCTGGAGGAACCGGGTTTGATTCCCCGCTCTGCCGCCTGAGCTGTGGAGGCTTCTCTGGGGAATTCAGATTAGCCTGGGCACTCCCACACACGCCAGCTGGGTGACCCTGGGCGAGTCACAGCTTCTCGGAGTTCTCTCAGCCCCACCCACCTCACAGGGTGTTTGTTGTGAGGGGGGAAGGGCAAGGATAAGCTGACCATCCGTCCCGCTTTTGGGGGGACATTCACGGCTTGAAAGAACTTGTCCTGCGTCCCGCGGGTTTTCCCCAATGTCCCGGGTTCTGGAAGGCTGCCTCACTGCCTTCTGGGGCGCAAGGCAGTGCAGCAGCCTCCTGCGCGGCCGCAGGAGCACACTGCCTTCTGGGGCGCTGCCGTTTCCCGCCCTGTCACAGGGTGGGAAACGGCAGTGCCCCAAAAGGCAGTGCGCTCCGTGTGTGCGTGTGCGAGTGTGTGTGGCTGCGCGAGTGTGTGTTGCTCCGTGTGTGTGAGCGAGTGTGTGTGGCTGTGCGAGTGTGTGTGTGGCAGCATATTCCAAACACCAATCACATGTTGCATGAAGAAGTGGTTCCTTTTATTAGTCCTAATTCTTCCCCCCAGCATTTTCAATGAATGCCCCCCTGGTTCTAGTACTGTGAGAAAGAGAGAGAAATTTCTCTCTGTTGTCATTTTGTACCCCCTGCATAATTGTATAGACTTCAATCCTATCCCCGCTCAGACGTCTCCTCTCCAAACTAAAGTGTCCCAAACGCTGCAGCCTCTCCTCCTTATAAGGAAGGTGCTCCAATCCTTCAATCATCCTCGTTGCCCTTCTCCGCACTTTTTCTATCTCTTTGATATCCTTTTTGAGATGTGGTGACCAGAACTGAACACAGGACTCCAAGTGCGGTCGCACCACGTTAAGGGGGCAAGTCCCTTACCAAGCAGCAATAAGAAAACAACAATACAAAAAGAAGATACAATTACAACTTTTGAATGGGATTACGAAATCCCGCTGTCAAACGTCTTCCCGCGAGATCTCGCAACAGTGCTGAAGGGATAGCAGATAAAGTCCATTCAGAAAATCTAGGCAGGCTCGTTACCGCACCCAGCTATCTCCTTTATCAGATGGCTGTTCCCTTCAGTTATGTCCTGAGGCTCCCGCGCCTCGTCTCTGCAACAAAGGGGAGTTCAAATTGTCCAATGGTGGCCCCTGCATGTCTTCCAACGGCTGGGACTTCTGGGTGCTGCCAGCAGAGTTTAATTTGTAAATCCAAAGGGGTCTTTGTCCTTGCTAAGGAGTCGGCTGGGTGTTGGTCTAAGCTGCATTCCAGAGCTGACTTCCTTGTCCCTTAATATCAGCCTCTACAGGCTACTGCTTTTACTAATTATGTTTGAATGATGTTATTTATATTAATTATTTGCTGCTATTACCGTTTATGTAATATTATTTTGTTGTTCACCGCCCAGAGCCCTTAGGGGATGGGGCGGTATATAAATATAATAATAAACAAACAAACAAACAAACAAACAATAGCACAAATATAAAAATAACTTTTCTTACACTTAAACGTCAGGGAAACCTTAAGGAATAAACACATAAACTTATAGGCAGGAATCTCCTAAATTAACAATGACAGAGCCTTAAACTAACTGGAGAAACCAGCTAGAATATAGTCTCAAGCAGCGGGACAAATCATAAATTCAATACAAAAGGGGCTGTCGTTATATCCAAAAGGGGCCAAGACAAGAGGGAAATCATATAACATTGGCACAATCACATAAATATGTTCCTTGTGAGCCTCGTGGAGGCTTCTGAGCTACACAAGTCTCTGCGTCCTGACATTGAACCAGTGTAGCCATGTAACTTGACTGCAGGAAAATATTTTGGCTTTTTTCCTGGGCGGTAACACTCAGATGGTGATGGATGTGCCTCACATGGGGCAGAGGAAGACCCACCTGGCGATAGAGATAACAGCTGAGAAACAAGAAGAGCTTGGATTTATACTCCGCTTTTCTCTCTTGTAAGGCGTGTCAAAGCAGCTGATAGATCCCTTCCCTTCCTCTCCCCACAACAGACTCCTCGTGAGATAGGTGGGGCTGAGAGAGTCCTGAGAGAACTGTGACTAGCCCAAGGTCACCCAGCAGGCTTCATGTGGAGGAGTGAAGAAAACAAACCCAGTTCACCAGATAAGAGTCTGCTGCTCATGTGGAGGAGAGGGGAATCGAACCCGGTTCTCCTGATGAGAGTCCGCTGGTTTTAACCACTACACCCTGCTGGTGTAACCTCTATCTGTGGGTTCTGTGGGGCAGAACTTGGAATGAGTTTGCAACAACAAATTTTAAAAACAAAATGGTTTACTTTCTTAACACATAACACATAACATCAACATTTAACATCACACCACTTCAAAGGTCCGCAATTTCAGGTTGCGTTTTCAAAGTCCTTCAAAGATTTACAGTCTTCCTGATATTGCCAAGTCAAATTCTTCTTTTGCAAAGTGGAGTTTGGCTCCTAGAAGACTCAAAAGGAGAAACTTGAGTGAACAGGATTCGAAAGCCTGATGAAAGTTTCCAGGAGAACTCCTCACCCAGCTACAAACCATAAAAAACCCTGGAAACAATAAAGCTCCAACATTTACAACATGGCAAAAAACAAAGCAACTCCCTTCCCACTGGTTCCCAGCATTTACGAAAGTTACCTTAACAAGGTGTTCAGGGCTTATACAAACCAAGGTCCGAGTCTGGTAGCCTTGTCTCCTCCAAACCACATGAGCTCTGCAGCCTCTTGCTGCTTTGAGTCTCCACCCCTTTCTGGGTCCACCCATTCTGAGCATGGGGGTTACACTGGCTCTCAGATCCCAAATATGGGGGAGCCCGAGTTGTAGAGAAGAGGACTAGGACATGTGCTAGAGATGGAGGTCAGTCGAGGGATCTTAGCGGGGCGACGCCTTCTGTTGTGGATGAGTTTTGGACGGAGGCTGGAGGGGGGGCGGCGTGAGAGGTGGAGGCTGCAGTAGCCGGAGTGAGAGATGAACAGAGCGGAGAGCAGAGCAGAACTTTTCGCTGGCAGGAGGAAGGGGAAAGGCCAGACTTCCCCGTGGGTGAACAAAACAGGAAGTGATGCAATTTGTCTTTTCTAGCCAGTAACTACAGCTGACAGCTGTGACGTTGGAGATCTCATAGTTGGGCTTCTACAGCAGAAAGGCCTTTTTTAAAGTCCCTTGCCTCGTTCCTTTCCCCCTCACCTCTTCATTCCCCCATTTGCTTTTGCAAAAAAGTATTTTTTGACACACCAATGAAGCAATGCGCCAGCAGAGCATCACTTCAATGAATGAAGAAGAAGAAGAGTTTGGATTTATATCCCCCCTTTTTCTCCTGCAGGAGACTCAAAGGGGCTGACAATCTCCTTGCCCTTCCCCCCTCACAACAAACACCCTGTGAGGTAGGTGGGGCTGAGAGAGCTCCAAGAAGCTGTGACTAGCCCAAGATCACCCAGCTGGCATGTGTGGGACTGTACAGGCTAATCTGAATTCCCCAGAGAAGCCTCCACAGCTCAGGTGGCAGAGCGGAGAATCAAACCTGGTTCCTTCAGATTAGATACACAAGCTCTTAACCTCCTACTCCTATGAGCAGAAAAATCAAGGTAGAGGGGAACACGCCAGTTGTGAAGAAGAAGGGTTTGGATGTATATCCCACCTTTCCCTCCTGTAAGGAGACACAAGGTAGCTTACAAGCTCCTTTCCCTTCCTCTCCCCACAACAGACACCTTGGGAGGCAGGTGGGGCTGAGAGAGTCCTGAGGGAACTGGGACTGGCCCAAGGTCACCCAGCAGGAATGTAGGAGTGCGGAAACACATCTGGTTCACCAGATAAGCCTCTGCCCCTCAGGTGGAGGAGTGGGGAATCCAACCCGGTTCTCCAGATTAGAATCCACCCGCTCTTAACCACTCCACCACGCTGGCTCTGAAACATTTTGAGTGTGGACAAACGTTGTGGTGAAGGGTGGGAGCCAAAACGTTTTTGATATGAGGCAAATGAGATGTGTGGAAAAGGCCTCAGTTTAATCGGATGCCCACCAAGATCAGACTGCCATGATTTCCTCTCTCAAATGGCACCTTTGAATTAACACTCCCAATTCCAAACCCCAACTTTAATTACTCTTATACACGTGTAAGTATATTTGCTCTCATTTACGCCTGGGTACCCTGGAACAGTCTTTTTTAGCATGTCTCTGTGTGGTGTGGTGGTTAAAAGCAGGCGGATTCTAATCTGGAGGACCGGGTTTGATTCCCCACTCCTCCACCTGAGCAGCAGAGGCTTATCTAGTGAACCAGGTGTGTTTCTGTACTCCTACATTCCTGCTGGGTGACCTTGGTCCAGTCACAGTTCTCTCAGAATTCTCTTTGCCCCACCTGCCTCACCAGGTGTCTGTTGTGGGGAGAGGAAGGGAAAGGAGCTTGTCAGCCACCTCGAGTCTCCTTCCAGGAGAGAAAGGTGGGGTATAAATCCAAACTCCTCTTCTCTTCTTCTTCTTAAAGAGTACTGATGGGCAAGTAGTAATAACAAACGGCCAGTGGGTGGCAGTCTAAACCAAGTGACACGAATTTATGGTCCTTGAGGAACTGTGTTCAGTTCTGGTCGCCACATCTCAAAAAGGATATCGAAGAGATAGAAAAAGTGCAGAGAAGGGCAACGAGGATGATTAAGGGACTGGAGCACCTTCCTTATGAGGAGAGGCTGTGTAACCCCTGTGTCAGAATGGGATGACCCAGAAAGGGGTGGAGTCTGAAAAGAAGCAGAAGGCTGCAGAACTCACGAGGTTGGAAGAAGCGAGGCTACCAGGCTGGGACCTTGATTGATTTTATTAAGCCCTTAACACCTTGTTTAAGGTAACTGCAATGTTGTGGGGAACTAGTGGGAAGGGAGTTTATTTTTATTTTTTTTGCTATATTGTAAATGTTAGAATTTATTGTTTCAGGGTTTTTTGTGTATGTAAATGGTGAGAGTTTTCTGGGAACCTTCAACACCTTGAATCCCGTTCACCAAGCTTCTGAAGTCTTCAAAACCAACCACCAGCAAAGAAGAATTGGACTTGGCAATATCAGTAGACTGTCAATATAAGGACTTGAAAAATGCAAACTTAACAGGACTGTAAAGTGTAAATGTCAAATGTTAAATGTTTTAAAATTGTTATTTGTTAAGAGAAGTAAACTGTTTTGTTTCAGTTTAGTTCTTTGCAACTCCTTCCAAGTACTGCCCCACAGAACCCACAGAAAGAGGTTACAGCTGCAGCATTTGGGACTCTTTAGTTTGGAGAAGAGTAAGGTGACCAGATTTTAACATTGGTAAAGTGGGACACCATTGACCGGGGAGGGGGGGGGGGGTTGGCGAAAGAGCACAGGGCGGGAAACAGGGGAGTGCCCCAGAAGGCAGTGCCGCAGCGCAGGAGGCTGCCGCACTGCCAGAGGCGTAACTGGGGAAAATTGAGCCTGGGGCAAAATATAAGTGTCCCGCCCCCGGCAACCGCCCTCCTCCACCATGACAAAAAAAGTTTTTTTGCACCAGGTCATCTCAAAGTGGCCATCACATTATAGAACATGCCCAAACTCACAAATCTGGGTAAAAACCAGATGCAGATGATTTTAAACAGATCATCATGAATTCATATGATTTTTACACTGGAATGAAATGAAATCACCATAAAATTATAGAACATGTCTTATTCTGCAGGAAGCACCAAAACAATCACGCATCCCATGCTCTGTGGTGCTGCAGTGGCACAAAAACCTGCTTGAAAAACATGGATCCTCATGATTTTTGCACTAAATCATCCCAAAATCACCAGAACATCACAACTCCAGTCATTAGCCACATGTATAAACACAACAATCACACAGTCCACGCTTCATGGTGCCGTAGTGGTGCAAAAACCTACTTGAAAAACATGGATCCTCATGATTCTTCCACTTGGTCACCCCAAAATCACCAGAACATCACAGCTCATACCCTAGACACATGTCTGAACATAATAATCCTGCATGCCATGCTCCATGGCACCATGGTAGGTTCAAAGTCAGATCCTCATGGACTCTCAGGATTTTTGCACTGGGTAACCCCAAATTCACCTTCACATCACACATTATGTTCATATGCACAGACTACCCCCACCCCCCCCCCCCCAAATATGGATCCTATGCTTTTTGGTGCCACTACAGTACAAAAATGGAGTTCCAAATTACAGATCCTCACTATTTTTCTGCCAGATTATAGCAAAATCTCCCCTCCCCATGGCACTAGGATAGAAAGTTTTGGCAATAGAACCCAGGCACTGGCCAAACTCTGCCCTCCCATCCCCATGGCACCAGGGCAGAAAGTTTTGCCAGCAGAAACCAGGCACTGGCCAAACTCTGCCCTCCCATCCCCATGGCACCAGTGCAGAAAGTTTTGCCAGCAGAAACCAGGCATGGGCAAACTGTGCCCT
>NC_059426.1:177707659-177732276 GCF_021028975.2 Sphaerodactylus townsendi
CTTAGTAGACCAGGTGCTCAGGAGAAGCAGCAGCAGCAGAGGGTCATTGCTTTCACATCCTGCAGGTGAGCTCCCAAAGGCACCTGGTGGGCCACTGCGAGTAGCAGAGGGCTGGACTAGATGGACTCTGGTCTGATCCAGCAGGCTAGTTCTTATGTTCTTAATGTTTCTTTCCCTTGACTTAGATAGCCCAGAGTAGCCCAGACTCATCAAATCATGGCTGCTAAGCAGGGTTGCCCCGGTTAGTACTTGGATGGGAGACCAGCAAGGAAGTCCAGGGCCGCTATGTAGAGGCAGTAGATCAGAGGTGGGATCCAGCAGGTTCTCACGGGTTCCCGAGAGTAGGTTACTAATCATTTGTGTGTGCCGAGAGGGGGTCAGTAATGGGTGATTTTGCCACGTGATTTTGGCCTTAGTTACGCCCCTCCTCTCCGCAGTAGCGCGCAGAACTTGAAGCAGTCTAGCAGGAGCTGCACCGGCGTGAGTGGCAGCCTGCGCCTGCGTGCATTCGTTTCCCGCCCAAGGACTGGCACAGCGGCTGCGTCCTTGCCACAGCCCCCCCCAGGAATGCCCGGCTACGCCCCCATTGTGCCCCGCCCAGCCCCATTGGCGCTACACCACAGTTTGAATCCCACCACCATGGGAACCTGTTACTAAAATTTTTGGATCCCACCACTGGCCACAGATGCAGGTGAAACATCAGGAGAAAATGCTACTAGAACACGGCCATACAGCCTGGAAACCACACAGCACCCCAGTGATTCCAACTGTGAAAGTCGTGGCGTGCGTGGCAGCCTGCGCCTGCGTGCATTCGTTTCCCGCCCAAGGACCGGCGCAGCGGCTGCGTCCTTGCCACAGCCCCGCCCAGGAATGCCCCGCCCCCGGAATGCCCGGTCATCAAATGGACTCTGTATTGTTGATCAGCAGTATTTATTGATTGGCACTGAAGCACCCAGTTCTGGAGAACCCGGCTTTTGCTACCAGTTTTATTACAATGTTGATCCCCGCTCCCTTTCCCCAAAGGAATGTGAGAAAGAGTTAGTTTGGAGCAGAGGGGCCCCAAGGTCAGCGATAGGTAGAGATAAAGCTCCCTGGCATCCTACCGCCACAGGACAGCGGAAACAACCCTGTTTCCCATGGGGATAGAGTGTCAGGGGAAAGCCTAGTTATCTACTCAGCATGTAAAGCCATAAAGCAAAGATCAAGGAAAGAATGTTCAGGAATAGCATATAGCAGGCTGGTTCCATATATCTTGCAGCGAGGTAATTGCATATATCTTATAGCCGGAGACATCTCAATCACTAGATACAATCCCCCTAACATAAACAAATAAGCTGCAGTGCTTGTCTAGCTGGAACGGGACGAAACGTCCTCGAGTCTAACCGCCTCTGTCCTACATGTACGCAGATTTCAATCAAAGATTTCTGGAGGGCATATTGGGACAGATTTATAAGGTGAGATGAAGAAAGAAAGTAAACTAGCTATTATGATTTCCTTTTCAAAGTTTGTAACCGCGCATGTTGAGTAACAAGATTGTTGCTCTACTCGCTTTACGCAGAACACACCTTACACGCTCTGATGGTATCTGGATCATGTGTTTGAGACTAGTTGCTAGCCTTAGTTTATTATGCTGGTACTGCAGTGGAAATTGTTTAGTTTAGGTCATGTTGTAGTTCGAATAAGTCACCATCTATGTTTGTTTGTTTTTTTGTTTTTTTGTTTATAATTGGTTTTATATACAGCCCCTCCCCCGAAGGGCTCTGGGCGGTGAACAACACAATAAAACAATAGTTACAATAAAACCCCATTAAAACAACAATCAATAATGTTATATTGGCATCCAATCGTAAAAACTGCTTATTTAGCAGTTACGATATTATACCTGTTGATATTCTTTGCTGTTAAAATATTGCATCATTGTTATGTTATGCTGTTATAACTTGTTATTATATGATACCTGTTGACATTTTTTGCGGTTCGATGTTATTTCATTGTTATATTATTATGTTTATGATGCTGCTGTTATGTTATGATGTTTTTGCTACTATGTTATGAAATATTATTGTTGTTGTTAAGCCGTGTTTGGTGATGTTTTGATATTCGATAATTGGGATTATGCCTATTGATGGTTTTGTTTTCTTGTTTGATATTTGATTTGTATTTTGTTGTTATTTGTTCGTCGTTAGCCGCCCTGGGCCCTTCGGGGGAGGGCAGGGTAAAAGTCAAATGAATGAATGAATGAATGAATGAATGAATGAATGAATGAATGAATGAATGAATGAATGAATGAATGAATGAATGATCATGGCCCCTGGAAAAGTACTGTGAGCTGGACATGTTTTTAAGAGGATGCAGTGATGGTAATAGAAACCTTTTTCTGTTCCCATTCAAATTGTTACCCAAACCAGTATAAACAAGACGGGCTTGCAATACGCACGGAGCAAGTACAAGCATTTGAAGTGCTTTAGTACTTAGGATCTGGAAGGACAAGGAACAGGGTTGGCCAAACCCCCCAAAAGCTTGCCACACGACAAAGGAATTGCACAAGGGAAGTGTTAATACCAACAATGACTGAAGTGCATATATACAATATTCACAAAATAACATAATAAAGAATGAAGTCATTTCATGAGTCCACGAGGTTCTCCCGATCGTAATTATATAAATATTTCATTCACAGTCCGATGGAAAAAACAAGACGGAATCCGGTGGAACCACGGTCCACTCACCACACCGCCAAATGGCACCGGTTGAAGGGAAAAAAGGTTGCTGTTTTTCTTGAACTGGTGCCATTTGGCGGTGTGGTGAGTGGACCGTGATTCTCCATTGAGCGAGGGAACATCTGGGTCTTGCTAATCTACCAATCAGGGAGGCAGGGATTTTTAAAACAGAGGCTGGATGGCCATCTGTCAGGAGTGCTTTGATTGTGTGTTCCTGCATAGCAGGGGGTTGGACTTGATGGCCCTTGGGGTGTCTTCCAACTCTATGATTCCATGAAAAGTTTGATGCAGCAGTTTGCATCTGGCTGCTGTGGGTTTTTCGAGCTGTGTGGCCATGGTCTGGTAATTTATTTTGTCCTTAATGCTATGACTGGATGCCAGCTATAGATACAGGCAAAACGTTAGGAGCAAAAACTGCCAGACCATGCCCACAACAGCCAGTTGATTCCAGATGTGAAAGTGTAACCCCCCTGCTCAGAATGGGTTGACCCAGAAAGGGGTGGAGACTCCAAGCAGCAGGAGGCTGCAGAGCTCATGTAGTTTGGAGGAGACGAGGCTACCAGACTCGGACCTTGGTTTGTATAAGCCCTTAACACCTTGTTAAGGGGTACTTTTTGTGTTTGTAATGGGTGAGAGTTCTCCTGGAAACCTTCATCATGTTGAATCCTGTTCATCAAACCCTTGGAGCAGGGGTCTTCAAACTATGGCCCTCCAGATGTTCGTGGACTGCAATTCCCATCAGCCCCTGCCAGCATGGCCAAGTGGCAGGGCTGATGGGAATTGTAGTTCATGAACATCTGGGGGGGGCATAGTTTGAAGACCCCTGCCTTGGAGTATCAGTAGACACCTTGTTAAGGTAACTGCAATGTTGTTGGGAACTAGTGGGAAGATAGTTGTTTATTTTTGCTATGTTGTAAATGTTGGAGTTTATTGTTTCAGGGTTTCTTTTTGTGGTTGTCATGGGTGAGAGTTCTCCTGGAAACCTTCCTCATGTTGAATCCTGTTCATCCAGCCCTTGGAGTCTTCAGGAGCCAACCCACTTGCCAAGAAGAATTGGACGTGGCAGTATCAGTAGACTGTCAATATAAGGACTTGAAAATGCAAACCTGAACAGGACCTTGAAGTGTGATGTTCAATGTTGATGTTATACGTTATACGTTAAGAAAGTAAACCATTTTGTTTTGTTTAAGTTTAGTTCTTTGCAACTCCTTCCAAGTACTGCCCCACAGAACCCACAGAAAGAGGTTACAGAAGCCTTTGGCCATACAGTTGGCCTCTGTTCAGCCCTGACCAAAGACTCTGTGGGGCAATACTGTTGGGCCAGATGACAGGGACCAGAGAATCTCCTTGAGGCTGGGAATTCCAGAACCGAGGAGAAGGAAGACAACATGGGACAGAGCCGCTCACCTGCCTTTGTTTATCTCCGCCATGCAAAACAGGACAAGGGCAATCAATCTTCCCTGCTGCATTCATTAAGATCTATTTTGAAATAAATATAATCCTAACTCAGCACTTGGGCGATGTTTCAGAGCGCTCCAAATGTTTCTTACTTCCTGCCTTGTTATCTTTTCATCAGCCTTGTGAAACAGTCCGATATTCTGGTTCCCGCGTTTGAAACCGGGGGGTGGGGGGTGGAGGAGACGGACAGGGGACGGGATGGTCCAGGTCGCATCCGAGGGCTACCGCGCCGCCTGGGTAACTTTTACTCTCCCAGATCGACCAGCTCTCGGCAGCGCAGAGGAACAGAAACGGGACCCAACACAGCGAGTATAGTAAAATAGAAATGCGATTATTGAGATGCTGACCTACGTGTCAGCACCTCCACACCACACCACGTCAACTGCAACTGCCTAGCAGCTTTACAACAGCTTATATGCACTTTCTCCCGCCCAGGAGTCCCGGGGAGTACAGGATAGCCTACAACCATTCATTCACAAAATGCATAGAATCCAATCATACATCTACACTACATGGGAACCAATTAGAGTCCGGTGGGCAGTCCCTTCTTGAATTTCGCGGCCGGAGTAGGGCAAGGCGATGACGTAGGCACTGGCGGGAAAAACACAAAAGAGTCCTTTGGGTGCTTGGGGTCAGGAAACGAAACCTAAGGACGATGGCACCCCTATCTGCCTGCTGGTGGGATTAGGCAGCTGGAGGCGCTTCTTCCGGGGGTCCCTTTTGTCAACGTCCATTCAGGGTTTTTACAAATGAACAGGGGCGTACCTAGACAAACTAGCGCCCGGGGACAAAACCTGAGTTCGGCGCCCCGCCCTTGGCGTATGGGCGGCCACCCTCCCCCACCATGACCAAACAATGATTTTTTGTACCAGCTCACAAAACATCTCCCACTCCCATCAAAACATACGTGGCTCTCTCCCCAACAACTATTTTCCTAATTTCCTAATCACAACAACCCTATGTGGTAGGTTGTTAGCCTGAGAAACAACTCCAAGCCAGTGCAAGTGGGTATTAAGCATGTAAATCTCTCACAAATCACCCCCAGCAAAACATTTACCAAACAAATGTCAGCATCATCAACTCTCACAAAACACCTCCAGTGGAATCCACCCCCAAACAGCATCACTTTCAATGGTGTTTAAACTAGGGAGCTCAGATTCTTCTTTTAAATCTACCTTAAAGGGAGAATCATGAGTTACCCGGTTGATACGCTAAAATGGAAAGTGATGCTGTTTAAAGATGGAGTCTCCCCCAGCCTGAAACAGCGTCAATTTTGGGGGTTGGAGATTTAGAAGAAACAAACACCAGATTCTGCCGGAATCTGTGCAAATTTGGGCACATTCGGATAAAATTGTCCCTGATCCCTTGCCAAATATGAACAAATGTAGAATGCAAAGGTATTGGGATTGGGGGGAAATTATTATTTTTGGTGTTTTTTCGGCCTGCAGGGAGCGCATTTTTAAAGCTAGTGGCACCATGATTTCAGGGCATCATCCAAAGACTGCCCTGATGATACCACCTGAGTTTGGCGATGTTTGGTTCAGGGGCAGCAAAGTTATGGATGCCCAAATGGAATGCCCCCATCCCCATTGTTTTCAACGGGAGCTAACCTGAGATGGGGGCTACCCATTGGAGGGACCATAACTTTGGTCCCCCTGAACATAACTTCACCAAACTTGGGTGGCATCATAAGAATAGTTAACAGATGATACCCTGAAATTTTGGTGTCACTAGCTTTAAAAATACATCCCTTCCAGGCACCCGAAGAAATTTGCCCAAGATTCTTCGTTTTGCAGTGACTTTGCTCCATTGTACTAATGAGGAATTTCTGAGGCAGGCTGCATATTTTTGAAGATAGAGGTGCCAGACTTTCAAGGTGGCTCCAAGAGGCCTCCTGGTAATAGCATCCAAGCTTGGTGAGCTTTGCTTCTGGAGTGGTGGTGGGGAGTTGAGAGAGTTCTGAGAGAACTCAGCCCACAGGCTTTCATATGCAGGAGCGGGGAAACAAAATAAGCCTTTTGGGGGTCCATAAAATTTAACCCCCAGAAGCAAAGGTCTCCAAACCTGGATGCTATTACCAGGAGGCCCTCCGCGGAGTCCCCACCCTGAAAGTCTGAGATTGCCTCTATCTTCAAAAATGTGCAGCCAGTGCTTACACACTCAGACATTCCCCATTGGCTACAATGGAGCAAAGTCACTAGAAAACAAAGAATATTGGGCAAATTTCTTGGGGTGCCTGGAAGGGAGTGTATTTTTAAAGCTAGTGACACCCAAAATTTCAGAAGTGTGTCTGTTTGACTATTCGCCTGTGATACCACTTGGGTTTGGTGAAGTTATGTTCAGGGGGGACCAAATTTATGGATCCCTCAAATGGGTAACCCCATCTCTGGATAGCTCCCGGCCAACAATGGGGATGGGGCATCTCCTTTGGGGGTCCACCACTTTGCTGCCGCCTAAACCAAACATCACCAAATTTGGGTGGTATCATCAGAACAGACCTGGAATGGTACCCTGAAGTGGTGCCACTGGCTTTTAAAATGCGCCCCCTGCAGAACAGAACATTGAAAAAACTCTTAAAACATTTAAAACACACAAACGATTATGAAATGTTGAGGTTGCCCCCCATTGTTGGTGACCAAATGGGGGGGCACCAGGGGACTTAGGGCACCCCCTGTCTCTCTAGAGCAGGAACGCCACTGGCTAGGTGGAGCTGAGAGAGCTCTGAAAAAAACTGGGACTAGCCCGAGATGCTAGGCTGGCGTGTGTTGGAGTGTACCCAGAGGAGGGATCAGGCGAGGTTCTCACAAGTTCCCGAGAGTGGGTTACTGTTAACTGTGTGTGCCAAGAGGGGGATACGAATTGGGTCTCTTTTCCGTTAGAGATTACAAAAATCAGAAAGTCCTGTTGTTTGCTATGTGACTTGGTTGGCGAAGGTAGAAAGCGGGATAATTCTCCCTGTTGGGCTGTTTTAAAAACATATTTTAGAAATAATAAGTGCCAATTTTAACCATTTGAGAGAAAGTCTCCTTCTTTTGATTTCTAGAAACAAAATGAAGTATTTAGAAAGTATTAAGTATTTTGACAGGTTGTCCGTTAGAGGGAAAATACGTTGTTTCTGTTTAGCTGATAGGCGGTAGGACTTATATATAGCTGGGTTTTAACATTACGGATGAAAAGATGCCAGCTGGAAATTAGGAACTGTTTTTTACAGTAAGAGTTTTTTACAGTAACAGAGAAATTATTAATGCCCCGCCCCCGGAATGCCTGGCCACGCCCCTGTATCGTGCCCCTACTTGCTTCATTAATTCCGCCACTGTTTGACTCCCACCGCCATGGGAACCTGTTACTAAAAATTTTGGATCCCACCACTAAGTGTACCAGCTAATCTAGTTGTGTTGAATTCAAACAATGCCAACAAATTATTTAGAAGGCAGATATGCCAAAATACCAGGCTGAACAACGAATTTGTATCTGCAAACAGGAAGTAGAGGATTTACCTCATTATGTTCTGAACTGCCCCCTGTACGCAGAGCCTAGGGCTAAGTTTTTGAATAGTTTTATATCCCTGTCCCAGGTATATTATGACTCAGACAAATTATACCTTCTCCTTGCGGATTTGGATCCCTATATATCCTATAGCAGGGGTAGGGAACCTTTACCACTCAAAGAGCCATTTGGACCCATTTTTCACGGGAAAAGAAAACACTTGGAGCCGCAAATAATTTTTGACATTTAAAATAAAGATAACACTGTATATATTGGGTTTTTTTTTTACCTTTTACTCCACTCATTCTGAGAAGCGCATGGATGCGCCCGCCCTGCTGCCTGCAGGGCGGGCAAGGATGGGGCCAGCAGCTTGGCCTTGCCGGCCGCCGGGAAAGTGCCCGCCCTGTCCCAATGGGGCGGGCGAGAGGGGAAGCCCGCAGCGCGGCCCAGCCATCCACAGGCAGTTGGTGCGCCCACCCTGCTGCCTGCAGGGCAGGCAAGGATGGGGCCAGCAGCTCGGCTCGTGGAGCCGCAGTACAAGGGCAGAAGAGCCGCATGCGGCTCTTGAGCCGCAGGTTCCCTACCCCTGTCCTATAGGGTTGGCCTATTCGCCTTGGCAGCTACAAAGATTCGCTCCAACAATGTAATAAAGCAAATGATCAAACCTAAACTGGTTTAAGTTAGGTGGGAATACAATTCAGACATATTGTAGGGGGGGAAAGTGAAAGATTTAGTGTTCAATGATGGATTTTTAGTGATTTTTTTTTCTTTTTTTTTCTTACCTGTTGGAATAACAAGTTGGCTCAGAAGTTGTAATGTAACAATATTGTAATACTGTAATGGCCTACGGCTTTCAATAAAATTGATGATGATAGTTGTGCTGAAGTGTACAAGCTAACCAGATAAGCCTCCACAGCTCAAGTGGCAGAGTGGGGAATCAAACCCAGTTCTCCACATTAGAGTGCGCCTGCTCTTAACCACTGCATCACGTTGAGAGTTCAGGCCTTTTCAGGCACGGTTCTGGCTCTGTGGAATTCGCTCCTTGGAAAGATGGGAGCCTGCTTGAAGATATTTAGGAGCGCTACAATGCCTGTTTCCCAGGGCTTAACCTGGAAGACGCTGTTCCTCCCGGGAATCACAGCACGGACGAAGCTGTCCTGCGAGCCACCAACTCCACCCTTCATATCGGCAGCTGTGCTGTTGCAAATGTAACCTCAGCTTGTGGGTTCTGTGGGGCAGTACTTGGAATGAGTTGCAACAACAATTTTTAAACAACAATATGGTTTACTTCTCTTTACAATTAACATTAAACATCAACATTTAACGTTACAATTCAAGGTCCTGTTCAGGCTTGCATTTCAAGTCCTTCTATTTACAGTCTACTGATATTGCCAAGTCCAATTTCTTCTTTGCAAGTTGGCTGGCTCCTGAAGACTCCAAGGGCTTGATGAACAGGTTGCAACATGATGAAGGTCTCCAGGAGAACTCTCACCCATTACAACCACAAAAGAAAACCCTGGAAACAAATAAAGCTCCAACAATTTACAACACAGCCAGAAAACAAGCAACTACCTTCCCCGGTAGCTCCCAGCAATATTGAGCCAATTACCTTAAGCAACAAGGTGTTGATTTGGGGGCTTATAAGAGGAAATCAAAGGTCCGAGTCTGGTAGCCTTGCTTCTTCTGCAAAAGAGCTCTTGCAGCCTCTCCTGCTGCTCCGAGGTCTCCACCCCCTTACTGGAGTCCGAAGCCCATTTTCCTGGGCCAACCCATTTCTAAGGGCATAGGGGGTTACACAAACAACAATTACGAGGAGGGTGTTGAAACGTTCCTGTTTCATGCAAAACAGGTCATCGATCAAACCCGAGCGGCACACGCTGTCACGCCCCGGCATGTTCAGCAACAAGACTCTGGCTTCAATGGGCTTCTTTATTAGAAACATAATCAGGAAATGAGCATTTCCCATCTAGAGGGAAAGTGTACTTACCATACATCAAGGGAACCACTTACCGTATATGGGAGGAAAGCTGATGAAGAAACATAACCTACAAACAATCTACAGACCCACCAAGAAAATTCCAACAATGATGCTTTGTCACGTTCAGCAAAGGATAAGAGGGTCCTCTAGCTACTGCAGGAGTCTACCGCATATACCATGTAGTTGGTGGACGGAAAGTCTACATAGGAACCACCAAGCGCGGTATGCGCATGAACCACGGGAGTAATTAAAAAAGAACACGAAAGGCACTGCAGACTATTTCAGCCAGAAAAAAAAATCAGCAATAGCAGAACACTTGATAAACCAACCTGGACACAGAATATTATTTGAAAACACAGAAATTCTGGACCACTCTGACAACCACTACGTCAGACTACACAGAGAAGCCATTGAAATTCACAAGCACATGGATAATTTCAACAGGAAGGAAGAAACCATGAAAATGAACAGAATTTGGCTGCCAGTGTTGAAAAACTCTAGAATCAAGACAGTGACTGATTTTATTTATTTATTTATTTATTTATTTATTTATTTATTTATTTATTTATTTATTTATTATTACATTTGTATACCGCCCCATCCCCTGATCAGCTCCACACAAACACAGGACAACTATAGACTATAGCACTCAAAGGAAACAAAGACCAGGATACTTCTATTCAGATCCATTCACCTATTGACCTTGCGATCTTCATTGTTACTCCCATGCTACAGACTTCTCTGTGACTCACATGCCAGGCTACTCTATTCAGGTGGTCTCACCTTTTGACCTCACAGTATATATACTCCACTTGCTTTCCATTCCTACCATCAGATCCTCTGAAGATGCCAGCCACAGATACAGGCAAAACGTCAGGAGAGAATGCTGCTAGAGAACATGGCCAGACAGCCCGGAAACCACACAGCACCCCAGCATTTAGATTTCTCCTGCCAGAATTAAGCAAAGCCAATATTGCAAGTGTAACTTCAGCTGTGAGTTCTGTGGGGCAGTACTTGGAAGGAGTTGCAAAGAAACTAAATGTAAAACAAAATGGTTTACTTTCTTAACAAATAACACTTTTAACATTTAACATTGAACACATTGCAGTCCTGTTCAGTTGCATTTTCAAGTTCTTATATTTACAGTCTACTGATATTGCCAAGTCCAATTCTTCTTTGCAGTGGAGTTGACTCCTGAAGAGCTCAAAGGCCTTGTGATGAGACAGGATTCAACCACGCATATGAAGAGTTTCCAGGAGGGAACTCTCACCATTACGAGACACAAAAGTACCCCTTAACAAGGTGTTAAAGGGGCTTAGCACTGAAATAAGGTCCGAGTCCTGGTAGGCCTGGAGTCTCCTCCAAACTACATGAGCTCTGCAGCCTCCTCCTGCTTGGAGTCTCCGCCCCTTTCTGGGTCAACCCATTCTGAGCATGGGGGTTACACCAGCACCCATTATACCCATGGTCAACCCCTGGAGCAGCAGTGGCGTAGTGGCTAAGTGGCTAAGAGCAGGTGCACTCTGTTCTGGAGGAACCGGGTTTGATTCCCAGCTCTGCCACTTGAGTTGTGGAGGCTTATCTGGGGAATTCAGATTAGCCTGTACAGTCCCACACATGCCAGCTGGGTGACCTTGGGCTAGTCACAGTTCTTCGGAGCTTTCTCAGCCCCACCTGCCTCACAGGGTGTTTGTTGTGAGGGGGGAAGGGCAAGGAGATTGTCAGCCCCCTTGAGTCTCCTGCAGGAGAGAAAGGGGGGATATAAATCCAAACTCCTCCTCCTCCTCCTCCTCCTCTTCTTCTTCTTCTTCTTAGTCAGTCTGTCTGGCATAGAAGAAGAGGAGTAGGAGGAGCTCTCTCAGCCCCACCCACCTCACAGGGTGTTGTGAGGGGGGAAGGGCAAGGAGATTGTCATCCCCTTTGAGTCTCCTACAGGAGAGAAAGGGAGGATATAAATGCAAACTCCTCCTCCTCCTCCTCCTCCTCCTCCTCCTCCTCCTCCTCCTCTTCTTCTTCTTCTTCCTCTTCTTCTTCTTCTTCTTCTTCTTCTTCTTCTTCTTCTTCTTCTTCTTCTTCTTCTTCTTCTTCTTCTTCTTCTTCTTCTTCTTCTTCTTCTTCTTCTTCTTCTTCTTCTTCTTCTTCTTCCTCTTCCTCTTCCTCTTCCTCTTCCTTTTCTTCTACGTCCTGTCACCCTGCTGGCCAGTTCCCAAGGCAGAACGGCACCTCTCCAGTCCCGTGGTCTGCTGTGAGGAGAAACCACCTTCTCCCACTAGGGTTAAAACCAGTGGTGTCAAATGTCCCTGGGCGCACACCATCTAATCACATGGGGGGGGGGGCACCGGGCACCAGCCATGTCCTTGTGCCCAGCCTCTCCTGTGGTGCCCGGCTGGTGGCTCCCTCCGAGCCTGAGTCACGCTTGCCAGCTTTGGGTAGTAGACCTGGATGCCATCGCTGGCTCCGGGCAGTAGACCTGAACACTGTGGCCACCTGGCACTCCTCTGTGAGATTGGCAGACAACTCGATCTCCCCCCCCCCCCATTTCTAGGGAAAAGACTATTGTCCAACGCCATTGACATCTTTCTGTCTTTCTTGCTGTGTCCAATGTGTGGCACCCCCGCCCCCGCCGGAACCAGATGCTGGCCATTTGGCTCTGAACCCTGGATCTTCTTTATTTCACTTCACTTCACTTCATATCATATTGTATCTTTAATTTATATACCGCCCTCCCCAAAAAGGCTCAGGGCAGTACACAACAACATAAACCACAACAAAAGCATGACATCATACCGGCATAATAACAAGCAATAAGTATAGCAACAGTATCAATAACATAGGATCAATAAGCATCACATCATAAATATTGTAAGCATCACATCATAAATATTGTAAGCATCACATCATAAATATTGTAAGCATCACATCATAAATATAGCATCATAACATAATATCATAGAAGCAATTAACATGGCATTATAAACAGTCGCTGAGTAGGGCGCCCCCCGCCCCTTAACTCATTTACTTTTACCATTCTTTTTGTTTACATCTACATTACCCTCCTAAGGAGGAGTCCGGCCGTTCCCTCCTTTTGGGGAGGCATTTTAATAAATTGGGTTATTGGACGCTTGTTATTATTGTATTGACCGCTATTTTAACACAGTGGTTCCATTTAGCAGGCAGAGTGTATATGTATATATCTATCTATCTAAAAGCAGTTACATTGACAGGAAGGCATTCAATCAACGAGACATAATCACAGTTTCCAATTTATATGGCCTGAACCTGGGGTTAGGAATGTACCTTAATCAACCAGGTGCCAGTAGGCAAGTCATTGGACCTGGGGCAGAGGAGTATCTAGGAAAAATATAGCCCAGTGCAAAATCTGAGTTTCCGCTTCCCCCCACCCCCATATGGGTGGCCCCCCACCCCACCATGACCAAACAACGTTTTTTGCACCAGGTCATTGTATGGCCCCGGGGAGAAAGAGGAGGGGTGTGGCAGAGATTCTCCGCCCCCCCCCCCACGTGACAGAAGGGCTTTCCGCACTACAGAAGGGAGCTAAGGTCGACTTGGTTCCCTTCAATGGGGGGCGATTCCAGGCTGTCCGCACAGCAACTTACTTGGCCCCCCTGGAACCGAGCTAAGTGGGCGGGATCATCTTGGTGCCTGTTTCACTCCTCAATCGTGATTGGAGCTTGTGGGAAACGGGAAGCGTTCTTTTTTTTTTTGCAGTTGGTGCATTTTTTTTTACAGTTTGTGCGTATGCCACAAAAGCGGCTCCTGATTGGGATTTGAGCGGATGAGGTTATTAGGCGGTTTAGGTGTATCAACGCCCGCCGAAGGAAGCCGAAGCGGTATCAACCTTGTTCCAGCGCCAGAAAGGTTGCGGTTCATAACTTGCCACAGGGATGTTGCAGTTCTGCTAAGGGGCAGGGGAACCTGAGACGAAACAACGTTGAGCTACCGGTTGTGGTGCCGGAATTACACTGAGGTGAAACCAGATAGAAACCAGTACAGCTCTCTGTCATGGGTGCAGAAAGCCCCTAAATGGGGGCCATTTTGACCCCATTTGTCCCGGGCGGTACGCCCCTGGCGTGGGGAATTAATGTGGATCGCGGAGCTTTTGCTTCCCTGAGCCTCTGTCTCTCTGCTAAACCTTGTCAAAATGTTACCAAAATACTGCTCCGAAGCGTAAGGAACATTTTCTCAATGGGACTGCAGGTGTGTCTACCTGTCACAACCTGAGAACTCTTCATGCCGCCACATGCGCCCTTTCCACATGGGCAATACTCAGATTCCAGTCGGAGTCACAGCTGTGGTCAGGACCGCAGATACTACAGCGAATAAATGCGGGGTGCCGTCGGCACTGGAGGGAGAAGTGAGAACAAACGCTTGGGTGAAAAGACTCCGGCCTGACCAGTGTTGGGCAAAAGCGATGCAGAATCTCTGCTATCTGGAGTTTGTTACTTCAGCTCCGGTATTTTATTGTACAGGGATTTATCAACGTAGTAGGTGTCTTGGCAGGTTGATAATTACAGTATCAGATGTACCCAGGAGTTGCAGACAGTGAAGGAGGAGGTGAAGTCATCAGCCGTCCCACACCACACCCCAAACAAAGGGATTCATTCATTCATTCATTCATTCATTCATTCATTCATTCATTCATTCATTCATTCATTCATTATTTTATTTTATTCTATTTATTGGTTTCTTCTGATACATCCCTTCATTGCTTCATTCATTTTATTTTGTGTACTTATTGTTCCATTTGACTTGTTTGATTCTTTGTGCATTTTTATGCTGTTTCAGTGGAGATACACTTCTGTTAAGTCGCTTTCTAAATTTCATAAGAACACAAGAACAAGCCAGCTGGATCAGACCAGAGTCCATCTAGTCCAGCACTCTGCTACTCGCAGTGGCCCACCAGGTGCCTTTGGGAGCTCACATGCAGGATGTGAAAGCAATGGCCTTCTGCTGCTGTTGCTGCTCCCGAGCACCTGGACTGTTAAGACATTTGCAATCTCAGATCAAGGAGGATCAAGATTGGTAGCCATAGATCGACTTCTCCTCCATAAATCTGTCCAAGCCCCTTTTAAAGCTATCCAGGTGAGTGGCCATCACCACCTCCTGTGGCAGCATATTCCAAACACCAATCACACGTTGCATTAAAATTTGAGGCCGACATATTACGTCACAATTCTTCCCCCCAGCATTTTCAATGGATGCCCCCTGGTTCTAGTATTGTGAGAAAATTATGCATGGGGTAGAAAATGTTGACAGAGAGAAATTTTTCTCTGTGTCAACATTTTCTACCCCATGCATAATTTTATAGACTTCAATCATATCCCCCCTCAGGACGTCTCCTCTCCAAACTAAAGAGTCCCAAACGCTGCAGCCTCTCCTCATAAGGAAGGTGCTCCAATCCTTCAATCATCCTCGTTGCCCTTCTCTGAACTTTTTCTATCTCCTCGATATCCCTTTTTTGAGATCGCGGCGACCAGAACTGAACACAGGACTCCAAGTTCGGTCGCACCACTGCTTTATATAAGGGCATGACAATCCTTGCAGTTTTATTATCAATTCCTTTCCTAATTATCCCCAGCATAGAGTTTGCCTTTTTCACAGCTGCCATGCATTGAGTGGACATTCCCATGGAACTATCAACAAAGATGCCCAAATCCCTTTCCTGGTCTGTGACTGATAGCACTGACCCCTGTAGCGTGTATGTGAAGTTTGGATTTTTTGCCCCTATGGGCATCACTTTGCATTTTGCTTTCCCATCCAGTGAACTCAGAAATCCGGCCTCTTCCTAAAGAGACTACCGCCTCCCCCGCCCCCCCCCCTAATCCTGTTGCATTGTTTATTACACTCCTCTTCCTAACCTGCGGTTTTATTAGATTTATTAAAGGTAAAAAGTAAAGGACGTATTTTATCTCCCTGTCTCTTCCATCTGTATGCAGAACAAATCAAAAGGAAAGATTTAGATGAAGGTGGAGTGGAAATTGGGGGAAGGCACTCTGATGGATAGGCCAGCGATACCACATTACTGGGAAAAAAGACTTTGCAACAAATACTACCGGAAGTTAAATGAAGAAGGAGCAAAGCAGGGTTACGAAATGACCATCAAGAAGACAAAAGTCGTGGCTCCTGGAGAATTGCTCAACTTTAAGAAAGACAAACTCATAGAATCATAGAGTTGGAAGAGACCCCCCAGGGCCATCCAGTCCAACCCCCTGCAATGCAGGAACCACAATTAAAGCACTCCTGACGGATGGCCATCCGGCCTCTCTTTAAAAACCTCCCAAGGAAACAGCCGCTTGCAATATCTAGTATGGCGCCGGTGTCAATATGTGTTTATAAACCAGGGCTTTATGAAGTCATTTCTAACCTTTCATGTCTATTGCTAGAATAATAACTGTCTTGCCAAAGGCGTGCTGGGGATTTGGAGGGGCAGGAAACACGGTGGCTCTGACTGTACCTCTTCCAGCCCGGCCCCTGGGCGCTTTAGAGTCCCTGAGTTGCCTGCGTTGTGGGTGCAAAGGGCAGTCGAGTCTCAGCTGACCTCTGGCGACCCCAGCAAGGGGCTTCCAAGGCACAAGAGAAGCAGGGGTGTTTTGCCATTGCCTGTCTCTGCAGAGACTTCTTGGTGGTCTCCCTTCCAAGAACAGACACTGTTTAGCGTCCAACTCATGGTTACCCGAGCAAGGGGCTTTCAAGGCACAAGAGCAGCCGAGTTAGTTTGCCATTCCTTTCCTCTGCAGAATCTTCCTTGGCCATCTCCCTTCAGGTCCTGACCTCGTTTAGCATCCAACTTGACTGCACTTTACACCCACAATGCAGGCAATTTGGGGATTCTCAGGTGCCCAGGAGTCGCTTGGACACCCCGGTCTACGCTTTGCCCCCAGCGAGGTGGGAATATAACCAACTTTTATTGAGATCCAACACAGGCCGTGAGCAGAGGTCGCACTGAACTACTGCCGCTTACCACTCTGAACCACTGGGATCCCATTAGGTTTATTAGATCAGAATTATTCAAGAGGGCCTTTTGCACAGGTTAAATAGTACTGTAATAATTGTAATTGCATGTTAGGCATTGCAAATGTAAATATGTAAACAAGTAAATGTATATAATGTCTGGTTCCTAGGATATGAGAAGGGGGGGTCATGACGGCTAGATCATGGTGATCATATCCGATCCAGCAGAGGTATGAGTCAGCAAGAAAGGAATGATCTGACAGCTAGAGAACCGGTTCTATCCAGATGCAAGCGGCCTTTACAGTGATTGGTGGAACCATGTATATAAGCAACAGCAATTTATTTATTTATTTATTCATTTATTCATTCATTCATTCATTCATTCATTCATTCATTCATTCATTCACTCACTCACTCACTCACTCACTCACTCACTCACTCACTCACTCACTCACTCACTCACTCACTCACTCACTCACTCACTCATTCATTCATTCATTCATTCATTCATTCATTAAACTTTTATACCGCCCCATCCCCGAGGGGCTCTGGGCAGTGTACAACATAAGGAATAACAATGTAAGATAACTAAAACATTTAAAAGCAGCGATAAAACCGTAGAAAACTATTCCTAATAAATATACAATAAATCTCAATAAAAAGAATGGCGTTCAGCGATCTTTTTTCAAAGTTCCCTCCCCTCCCCGGAAGGGAGGGGTGGTGTCTAGCATGCTAACTTTAAAATTCCCTCCCCCCCCCAAACGGGAGGAGTGGCGAGTCTCATTAAATGGCAATTGGCCCAGATGTCAGGGGCCTTAGAAGGGGGGGGGGGCACCATCAGCGGCCGGTTCCTCCAAAGGCCCGGCGGAACAGCTCCGTCTTACAGGCCCTGCGGAACTCACCAAGGTTCGCAGGGCCTGGACAGTTGGAGGGAGAGCGTTCCACCAGGCCAGGGCCAGAGTCGTAAAAGCCCTGGCCCGCATGGAAGCCAGCCACATCGCCGAGGGGTCAGGGACCACTAGTAGATTGGCCTCAACTGATCGAAGAGGCCGTACAGGGACATATGGGGTGATGCGGTCTCGAAGATACGATGGTCCCAGGCCGCGTAAGGCCTTAAAGGTCAGCACCAACACCTTGAAGATGATCCGGAACTCTACTGGGAGCCAATGCAGCTGGCGCAGTATGGGCTGGATATGTTCCCAGGTGGCGCTACCTGCAAGCAGACGCGCCGCTGCATGCTGAACCAATGTACTGTGTGTTTGTTCCTTAGGGAAACAAGTGCCTGGCAAAGCCCTTTGTTGGACTGCTTAATATACTACGTTGTATATAGTATCTTGTACATAGAGCAACTCAACGGTAAAAGCCTTCTTTTGAATGAAACAGCTGTGTGGAGTTTTTCTTCATGAAGGTGGAGGTTTGCTACACAAGCCCACTTGTCTACTCTGAGTAGTACCACTCAAGTCTGCTATCAGTGGTCAGCAGGTTCACTGGGAAAAGGTTTGGACCATACTACTGTACTGCTGACTATCACTGAATGCTCTAGCCAGGGGTGGCCAACCTATGGCGCTCCACATGTTCATGGACTATAATTCCCATCAGCCCCAATTGGCCATGCTGGTAGGGGCTGATGGGAATTGTCGTCCATGAACATCTGGAGCGCCATAGGTTGGCCACCCCTACTCTAGACAAAGAAGAGAAGAAGAAGAGTTTGGATTTATATCTCCCCTTTCTCTCCTGCAGGAGACTCAAAGGGGCTTACAATCTCTTTGCCCTTCCCTCCCACAACAAACACCCTGTGAGGTGGGTGGGGCTGAGAGAGCTCCTAGAAGCTGTGACTAGCCCGAGGTCACCCAGCTGGCGCGTGTGGGAGTGCCCAGGCTAATCTGAATCCCCCAGATAAGCCTCCGCAGCTCAGGCGGCAGAGCTGGGAATCCAACCCGGTTCCTCCAGATTAGATACTCGAGCTCTTAACCTCCTAAGGTTGTCTCTACACCACTGTCAAAAAGATCTGGGCTCGATGTGACCTGCATGTAACCTGAAAGTGGATATCTATAACCAGCTTTGATATATGTAACCATTAATATGTATGTAACCAACTTTGATATATGTAACCATTAATATGTATGTAACCAGCTTTGATTGGTATGTATGTAACCAGCTTTGATACATGTAACCACTGCCGTCTGTGCATACTTGCCTTGACTTGAGTTCATGCTAGGTCTCGATGCTTGAATCAATAAACGGGCTCTGCATTATTGATCCGCAGCATTTGTTGGAAAGTTAACGAAGCATCCAGCTTGCAAGAAGCTAGTTCCGCGGAACCGGGCCTCTGCTATCCCCTTTATTCCGAAACAACCCCCCCCCCCTCCTGTTTTCCCAGAGAATGTGAGAAAGATTTATTTCGGAGCCCAGGCATCCCAAGGTCAGACGGAGTTAAAGCTACCTGGCCTCCTACCCCCACAGAGCAACAGAAACATCCCGTTTCCCGTGGAAGTAGAGAGTGTCAGGGATAAGCCTAGTTATCTACCAAGCGTGTGAAACTGTTACCGATTCGAATTTTGAGAAAATAGTTTCTTGAAGTCAGGTTGCCTGGCTACACTGGCTCCATGCCCAGATGCGGAGACCTGTGTGGTTCAGAAGCCTTCATAAGGTTCCCAAAGAATGTATATGCATGGTTGTGCCAATGCTATATGGTTTCCCTTGTGTTTGTGTCATTTTAGGATGTAATAAATGCCTCTTTTAAGTTAAATCTAGGATGTGCCTGCAGCCTAGGTTGTTAGTTTAGTTAGGTTCTTCAGTGAGCTTAAGGTTTTGTTCTTGTTAGATTTAAGATTTGTGAAGCCTTGCCTATAAGTATAAGTACACGAGTTATTCTTTAAGGTTTCCCTAATGTTTAAGTTAGAAATGTTATTTTTGAAATTTGTGTCTGATAGTAAAAGCAATAGCCAGTTAAGGTCTGATATTAAGGGACAAGGAAGTTGGCTCTGGAATGCAGCTCAGACCAATGCCCAGCCATCTCTTTGATAAGGACAACGAACCTCTTTGGAATCACAAATCAAATCTGCAGCCAGCACCCAAAGGTCTCCCAGCCGTTGGGAGACGTGCAGGAACTACCATTGGACAATGTATTGTCGAAGGCTTTCACGGCCGGAATCACTTGGGTGCTGTGTGGTTTCCGGGCTGTATGGCCGTGTTCTAGCAGCATTCTCTCCTGACGTTTCGCCTGCATCTGTGGCTGGCATCTTCAGAGGATCGTTCAGATTTGCAGAGACGTTTGCGAATGATTGGATCAATTGAGGAGTTTTTAATCAAGGTGTTGGTTTTCCTGGTGATTTTGTTGGTTGGGTCCTGTTTTAACTTTTTGCATGTTGTGGGGTCCAAAAGTTGTCTGATTTTTTCTTTGTATTGGTCTGTTTCCATGATAACCGTGGCATTGCCTTTATCTGCTGGTAGAATGATGATTTCTGAATCAGAATTGAGATCTTTGATGGCTTTTCTTTCTTCCCTTGTTATGTTACTGGAGGGAAGTTTTGCCTTTCTCAGAATCCTTGCTGTTTCCCCTCTTACTTCCTCTGCTTCTTCCTCGGGGAGATGATAAATCGCTGATTCCACATTCGCGATGATGTTTTCTACTGGAATTCTGGTGGTGGTAACAGCAAAGTTGCCTCCTTTTGCTAAGATGGATACTTCAGCCTCAGAGAGTTGCCTCTCAGTCAGATTGATGATGGTCCGTGATGTGTCCCGTACAGGTTTCACCTGATGTTTTTGGCATTTGTCGAATTTTAGTTTCTGCCTTTTAGTGTGGTAAGCCATGTCTTTCTCCATTTTGCTATAGGTGAAGTTGTCAATTTTATCCCAGTCTTTTGCACTCATCTTTTGGCTGGTAGTGATATGAAGGACTAATAACTCCCTGTCTAATGATCGTCTGAAGATGCCAGCCACAGATGCAGGCGAAACGTCAGGAGAGAATGCTGCTAGAACACGGCCAGACAGCCCGGAAACCACACAGCACCCAAATACCATTGGACAGTTTGAACTTTTCTTTGTTACAACATGGGAAGCGGGAGCCTTAGAGCATCCCTGACAGGCGCAACCACCTGATAGGAGTTAGCTGGGTGTGGCGCTAAGCCCATCTGGACTTCGCGGACAATAGACGCTATCTACTATCCATTCAGGTCCGTTGCGAAATCCTGCGGGAAGACGCCTGACAGCGAGATTTGGGTTTCCCATTCAGAAAAGTGTAACTGTATCTGTTTTGTAAACGGTTTGTTTCCGGATTGGTGTTTTGGGGCGAGGGACTTACCCCCTCGCCTTCCCCTTTGCCCCCTTTTGAAGTCTGGGAATAAAAGTTCTTGCACTACGTTGCAAGGGCACGATTCCCTCCTGCCACCACCTGCAATAAAATCCTTTTGCTTGGAAGAAACGCCTGCTCCCTGTGCCTCATTAAGTTGCTGAGCTGAAATCACTTATTGTTACCTGGCAAGTCACGGTAACAAAACCATAAAAGAAAGTTCAAGGAAAGAACGTTCCATTACAGCAGAGGTAACATATAGCAGGCTAGGCACATATATCTAGAAGCAGTTACCTTGACAGGGAACCCACCTCACCCAGGTACACTCACCACCTATATATTACAGTATGAAACCATTAAATGGAATTAGGAATGGCCTCAATCAACTAGGTGCCATTCCTGACAGTTTTATGGCTTTGCTACGCTTGTTAGAGAAGTAGGCCTCCCCTGACATGCCCACGGGAAAGAGTTCCTGTTGTTATCCTGTCACTGGCAGGTAGCCAGGTGGCTCCAGTGTTATTGGCTGCTGACTTTGATGCTGGGCACAATTGTAGTCTAGGCAGCAGATGCCTTCTAGGGGAGACCTAGGGGGATATATGGGGCTGACATTGCCAGACTCGATAGAACCGGCTTCTTCAAGCCGTACCTGATCTACCTCTACAATAAAAGGCCACTGTGTATTACACCACAGTTTATTGAGCAAAGATCCCGGAATCTAACAACCGCTTCACATACCTTATTAAAAAACCCGTACTTTGATTTGGCTCTGTTTAAGATTTCTCTGCTTGTCTTCAGATTTCTGGACTGTCCCACCCTGTGATTCTACCTAACTTGCATTATGTGACCCACCTCGAGTCTCAAGTGAGAAAGGCATGCTACAAATGACACAAACCCACAACAGCCAGTGGGTTCCAATTGTGGACCTGACCTTCCAACATGATCTTTACAAATAAATACAACTATAACTCTCCATTTTGAATTAAAATCGAAAAGAAACGTTACATAGATCTACTAAGAAACGAGATGACGAAAACATCCACTTTCACTGAGCCCCGGTAAATATTAAAAAGAAGGGACAGGTAAAAAACAAAACCTGTTATCTAATGAGGGGGTTGGCCGGGGGGGAACGGAGAGGGGAGGCCAAAGATTGGAATATCTATTTAATGTAATTTGTGAATTGTGAATATAAAATTGAACCTTTGCATGCTAGTAAAGTTTATTTATGTATTCATTTATTACACTTCTACCCCGCCAATCTTCCGAAGAACCAGAGGTGGGATCCAGCAGGTTCTCACCAGTTCCCGAGAGTGGGTTACTAATTATTTGTGTGTGCCGAGAGGGGGTTACGAATAGGGTCCGCTTTTCCGTCTCCACACCCTCGCCTCCCCGAGAGGCATCCTGCCTTTGAACGTGAAGGTCCCATATAGCAATTGCGACTAATAATGTAATTCCCTGAACTGGGAGAATCCCTTTCAGGTACTGCAATTCATGGATTCTCAGCCTTTCGTACCTTTTATCTCTATCAAAGAACCTGTGTGTTTCACCATTGCTGTGCTCAGATTTGTGAGTTGGGGCATTTTCTATACTGGGATGATGATTTAGAAATGACCTGGTGCAAAAAAAACCTTGGGGGGTCGTGATGGGGTGGCTGCCCATGTGGGGGGGGGGGCATATCCAACTCAGATTTTGCCCAGGGCTCAGGTTTGCCTAGGGACGCCTCTGCCCCCTTTGCTGAAGGGGGGGCGGGGCTGGCGAGGGAACCTGTGACTAAAATTTTGGGATCCCACCACTGCGAAGAACTCAGGGCAGCTCGCAAGTAAAAACACATTAAAAACAATACAATAATGTAAATAATATACATTGTTATTATTATTATTGATACAAAACAGTTACACACAGCAAGCAAGATCAATATGCTGGATTTTGTATTACATCACACGTCGGACACTTCCCAAGCATCTAGGACTGTGTGATGTATCGACGAATAATGCGTGCAGAGCCGAGTAGGGTGGCCTTTTGCAGCTGACATTTATTATTATTATTATTATTATTATTATTATTATTATTATTATTATTATTATTATTATTATAATAATAATAATAATAAACCGCCCTCCCTCGGAGGGCTCAATATCAACGTTATAAGCATTAAAACCAGTTGTCACACAGGAAGCATCTCCATAGAGCGTGGGCATAGATCTGCCACCCCAGCAGGCACCATACCCAGGTCAAGGAAAAGTTGGGTCAGGTAGCCACGCCCCCACCTGCGTCGTGGGCGTGGCTTCTCGAGGCTGGCCCCGCCGGCGGGGGGGGGGGGAAGCGCTGGAGGGCGTCGCCCACCCTGCTCCGGCTGCGCCATTGGCCGGCTGCCTCAGGGGGCGTGGCCAGAGGGTCTGGTCCCGCGCCGGGGCTCCCGGGCGCCTCTTCGGAGCGGCTCCTGTGCGGGCGGCGGGATGAAGCGGCGGAGCCAGCGGGAGGGGGAGGCGGCGGACGCGGGGGCGGCCCCGGGGGGCTCTCGGGGCAAGGACGTGGCCGCCTCTGCAGGGCAGGCCGCGGCCGCCTCCAGCGCGCTCCAGCCGGCTGCCGGGTAAGCGGGCCCTCCGCGCGCCCTTCTCTTCCGCTTGCGCTTTTGCGGCGCCTCCCGCCGCCCTTTGGAACGGCTGGGCAGCGGGGTCCCATGGGTAGAGCCAGGGTCGTGCCGCTCAGTGGTCAGAGCCGGGACTGGAATGCGTGGGTTCGGCGCGCCGCAGATCTCGGAGCGTGCGTAATCCCTTGTGCCAGCCCATTTTTTTCCGGCCGGCCTACCTGTCAGGGTTCTTGGGAGGATGGAATGTTGCGGAGGGGTGGCGAGCCGCGCGTCTTACCCTGAGCTTCTTGGAGGGAGGGTGGAGTGGAAGAGGCAGGTGGTGGAAAACGCCTTCGAGCTGTAGCCGACTGGCCCCGATCCTGTTAGATGTTCAAGGCAGGAGGGGTGTGTGTGTGTGTGAATTGCTATTGTTTGCCTTTGTCTAGCAAAACTTGGCAGTTGCCTATATCCAAATACAAACCAGAGCTGACCCTGCAAACCGGTGGTTTATTATTGGGTGCCTGTGGAGTTCCTGGATGGTCTTGACATCCAAGTGAATGGGCAGTCAGATTGCTGTGGGGCTTTTCAAGGCAAGAAGAAGAAGAGTTGCATTTATATCCCCCCTTTCTCTCCTGCAAGGCCACTCAAAGCGGCTGACAATCTCCCACCTGCTTCGCTGGGGCTGAGAGAGCTCCAAAGAACTGTGACTAGCCCAAGGTCACCCAGCCGGCATGTGTCAGAGTGCACAAGCTAATCTGGGTCGCCAGATAAGCCTCCACAGATCAAGTGTCAGAGCGGGGAATCAAACCTGGTTCTCCAGATTAGAGTGCACCTGCTCTTAACCACAACACCACGCTGGCTCTCTAACACTAACACAGGTGGTTTGCCGTTGCCCACCTCTGCTCATCTCCCATCCAAGTATTAGCCAGGAAAGACCCTTGTTTAAGTTCCGGGCTCTGATGGATTTGGATCTCTGGGTCAGGTCAGACAGAGGTAGTTTGCCATTGCCTGCCTCTCGACACCAACCCTGGACTTCCTTGGTCATCTCTCATCTAAGTGAATGCAAAGTCAACTTACCATAGAGAGTCAGCATGGTGTAGTGGTTAAGAGCAGGTGCACTCTAATCTGGAGAACCGGGTTGGATTC
>NC_059426.1:177732363-177778320 GCF_021028975.2 Sphaerodactylus townsendi
ATGTCTATTGCTAGAATAATAACTGTCTTGCCAAAGGCGTGCTGGGGATTTGGAGGGGCAGGAAACACGGTGGCTCTGACTGTACCTCTTCCAGCCCGGCCCCTGGGGCGCTTTAGAGTCCCTGAATTGCCTGCGTTGTTGTGGGTGTAAAGGGCAGTCGAGTCGCAGCTGACCTCTGGCGACCCCAGCAAGGGGCTTTCAAGGCACAAGAGAAGCAGGGGTGTTTTGCCATTGCCTGCCTCTGCGGAGACTTCCTTGGTGGTCTCCCTTCCCCAAACAGACACTGTTCAACGTTCAACTCATGGTTACCCGAGCAAAGGGCTTTCAAGGCACAAGAGAAGCCGAGTTAGTTTGCCATTCCTTTCCTCTGCAGAATCTTCCTTGGTCGTCTCCCTTCAGGTCCTGACCTCGTTTAGCATCCAACTTGATTTGCACTTTGCACCCACAATGCAGGCAATTCGGGGATTCTCTAGTGCCCAGGAGTCACTTGGACACCCCTGGTCCACACTTTGCCCCCAGCAAGGTTGGAATATAACCAACTTTTATTGAATGTATTGTCGAAGGCTTTCACGGCCAGAATCACTGGGGTGGTGTGTGGTTTCCGGGCTGTATGGCCATGTTCTAGCAGCATTCTCTCCTGACGTTTTGCCTGCATCTGTGGCTGAATGCATCTTCAGAGGATTTGATGTTGGGAAAGAAAGTGGAGTATATATATCTGTTGGAGTTCACCCACCCTGGACACTCCAACAGATATATATATACTCCACTTGCTTTCCCAACATCAGGTCCTCTGAAGATGCCAGCCACAGATGCAGGCAAAACGTCAGGAGAGAATGCTGCTAGAACACGGCCATACAGTCCAGAAACCACACAGCACCCAAACTTTTATTGAGATCCAACACAGGTCGTGAGCAGAGGTCGCACTGAACTACTGCCGCTTACCACTCTGAACCACTGGGATCCCATTAGATTTATTCGATCGGAATTATTCAAGAGGGCTTTTTGCACAGGTTAAATAGTACTGAACTGTAATAAAATGGTCAGCAGGTTCACTGGGAAAAGGTTTGGACCATACTACTGTACTGCTGACTATCACTGAATGCTCTAGCCAGGGGTGGCCAACCTATGGCCCTTCAGATGTTCATGGACTATAATTCCCACCAGCCCCAATTGGCCATGCTGGTGTAACCCCCATGCTCAGAATGGGTTGACCCAGAAAGGGGTGGAGACCCAAAGCAGGAGAAGGCTGCAGAGCTCATAGTTTGGAGGAGACAAGGCTACCAGATTCGGACCTTGGTTTGTATAAGCCCTCAACACCTTGTTAAGGTAACTGCAATGTTGTTGGGAACTAGTGGGAAGGTAGTTGTTTATTTTTGCTATGTTGTAAATGTTTGAGTTTATTGTTTCAGGGTTTCTTTTTTGTGGTTGTAAAGGGTGAGAGTTCTCCTGGAAACCTTCATCATGTTGAATCCTGTTCACCAAGCCCTTGGAGTCTTCAGGAGCCAACCCACTTGCAAAGAAGAATTGGACTTGGCAGTATCAGTAGACTGTAAATATAAGGACTTGAAAATGCAAACCTGAACAGGACCATGAAGTGTGATGTTAAATGTTGATGTTTGGTGTTATATGTTAAGAAAGTAAACCAATTTTGTTTTCAAAATTTGTTGTTGCAAACTCATTCCAAGTTCTGCCCCACAGAACCCACAGATAGAGGTTACACTGGCAGGGGCTGATGGGAATTGTTGTCCATGGGAGCGCCATAGGTTGGCCACCCCTACTCTAGACAAAGGTTGTCTCTACACCACTGTCAAAAAGATCTGGGCTAGATGTGACCTGCATGTAACCTGAAAGTGGATATCTATAACCAGCTTTGATATATGTAACCACTAATATGTATGTAACCAACTTTGATATATCAACCATTGATACGTACGTAACCAGCTTTGATGTAACCATTGATATGTATGTAGCCAGCTTTGATACATGTAACCACGGCCGTCTGTGCATTCTTGCCTTGACTTGAGTTCATGCTAGGTCTCGATGCTTGAATCAATAAACGGACTCTGGATTCTTGATCAGCAGCATTTGTTGGAAAGTTAACGAAGCACCCAGCTTGCAAGAAGCCAGTTCCGCGGAACCGGGCTTCCGCTATCCCCTTTATTCCGAAACAATCCCCGCCCCCGTTTCCCCAAAGAATGTGAGGAAGATTTATTTCGGAGCCCAGGCATCCCAAGGTCAGAGACAGATAGACTGAAACGCTAAGGTGGCCCAGCACCTTTTGTATGGTATCCCCATCTGGATCCAAGCATGGCACCAGAAATTGGAACGCATTCAATCCAATTTCCTATATAAGATCTTTGGCACCCCGCATTGTGTCCCCTCTGGTGTTCTTTGTTTGGAATCAGGGCAACATTTATTAGAAACAAGGGCACGGGTTGTAACTTTTAAGTTTTGGCTGCGTCTTTGTTTCTGCACTGGCCCTAACAGTTTGTCCCAGTTAGAAATGAGAGAGCTTCAGCTTTCGAAATGGTGGCTACATATTGAAAAAAAAAGATCTTTTCCTTGGGCTTCTCTTGGGAGGCCCTACAAATGCTCACCGCTCCGGAGATTTACCACCGCTTGAAGACTAGATTATTTGATCAAGAATATCAATTTCTCCTGAGCAAAGTGCAAAGCTCTTGCTCTCCAATATTCTTTGGGATTATCCCTCAGAAATCTAGCCCTGCTATATACCTGGAACATTTTGTTAATTACAATTGCAGATGGGTCATGACTAGAGCCAGGTGTAACTCTTTTCCGTCAGTACATCTTCAAGGTCGCTTCTCTAATATCCCACAAAATGAGCGTTGCTGTCGATTCTGTCCTGATACAACTGATTCACTTTCTCATATTCTGCTTCACTGTTCAAAATACAACAACATCAGAACTGATTTGAGAACTGTACTACCAACAGGATTTATGCTCCTTTCTGATAAGTTAAAAATGGCTAAGCTTCTAAATAACTCTAATGCTGAAATCTCTGAAGCTGTTGCTACATTTTTACTCTGTGTACAGCAAGTTGTGCAATAATGATCTTTTTATTGTATTTAGAATTCACGACACACACTGGTTTTATGCCTAATAAAGGTTTTGGATTTGGATAGAGTTAAAACTACCTGGCCTCCTACCCCCACAGAGCAACGGAAACATCCCGTTTCCCACGGAAGTAGAGAGTGTCAGGGATAAGCCTAGTTATCTACCAAGCGTGTGAAACCATAAAAGAAAGTTCAAGGAAAGAACGTTCCATTACAGCAGAGGTAACACATAGCAGGCTAGGCACATATATCTAGAAGCAGTTACCTTGACAGGAACGCATCTCACCCAGGTACACTCACCACCTATATATTACAGTATGAAACCATTACATGGAATTAGGAATGGCCTCAATCAACTAGGTGCCATCCCTGACAGTTTTATGGCTTTGCTACGCTTGTTAGAGAAGTAGGCCGCCCCTGACATGCCCATGGGAAAGAGTTCCTGTTGTTATCCTGCCCCTGGCAGGTAGCCAGGTGGCTCCAGTGTTATTGGCTGCTGACTTTGATGCTGGGCACAATTGTAGTCTAGGCAGCAGATGCCTTCTAGGGGGGACCTAGGGGGATATATGGGGCTAACATCGCCAGACTCGATAGAACCGGCTTCTTCAAGCCGTACCTGATCTACCTCTACAATAAAAGGCTACTGTGTATTACACCAGAGTCCGTTTATTGAGCAAAGATCCCAGAATCTAACAACCGCTTCACACAGTGGCGTAGGAGGTTAAGAGCTCGTGTATCTAATCTGGAGGAACCGGATTTGATTCCCAGCTCTGCCGCCTGAGCTGCGGAGGCTTATCTGGGGAATTCAGAGTCCGTTTATTGAGCAAAGATCCCAGAATCTAACAACCGCTTCACACAGTGGCATAGGAGGTTAAGAGCTCGTGTATCTAATCTGGAGGAACCGGATTTGATTCCCAGCTCTGCCGCCTGAGCTGCGGAGGCTTATCTGGGGAATTCAGATTAGCCTGTGCGCTCCCACACACGCCAGCTGGGTGACCTTGGGCTAGTCGCAGCTTCTCGGAGCTCTCTCAGCCCCACCTACCTCGCAGGGTGTTTGTTGTGGGGGGGAAGGGCAAGGAGATTGTCAGCCCCTTTGAGTCTCCTGCAGGAGAGAAAGGGGGGATATAAATCCAAACTCCTCCCCCTCCTCCTCCTCCTCCTCCTCCTCCTCCTCCTCCTTCTTCTTCTTTAAAAACCAGCACTTTGTTTTGGCTCTGTTTAAGATTTCTCTGCTTGTCTTCAAATTTCTGGACTGACCCACCCTGTGATTCTACCTGACTTGCATCATGTAACCCACCTCGAGTCTCAAGCGAGAAAGGCATGCTATAAATGACACAAACTCACAACAGCCAGTGACTTCCAATTGTGGAGCTGACCTTCCAACACGATCTATTCAAATAAATACAACTATAACTCTCCATTTTGAATTAAAATCGAAAAGAAACGTTACATAGATCTACTGAGAAACGAGATGACGAAAACATCCACTTTCACTCAGCCCCGGTAAATATTAAAAAGAAGGGACAGATAAAAAGCAAAACCTGTTATCTAATGAGGGGGTTGGCTGGGGGGGGAACGGAGAGGGGAGGCCAAAGATCGGAATATCTATTTAATGTAATTTGTGAATTGTGAATATAAAATTGAACGTTTGCATGCTAGCAAAGTTTATTTGTGTATTCATTTATTACACTTCTACCTCGCCAATCTTCTGAAGAAGCAGAGGTGGGATCCAGCAGGTTCTCACCAGTTCCCGAGAGTGGGTTCCTAATTATTTGTGTGTGCCGGGAGGGGGTTACTAATTGGGTCCGCTTTTCCACCTCCACGCCCTCGCCTCCCCGAGAGGCATCCTGCCTTTGAACGTGAAGGTTCCATATAGCAATTGCGACTAATAATATAACTCCCTGAACTGGGTTAATCCCTTTCAGGTCCGGCAATTCATGGATTCTCAGCCTTTCGTACCTTTTATCTCCCCAGTCTCTATCAAAGAACCTGTGTGTTTCACCATCGCTGTGCTCAGATTTGTGAGTTGGGGCATTTTCTATAATGTGATGATGATTTAGAAATGGCCTGGTGCAAAAACATTTTTGTGGGGGTCGTGGTGGGGTGGCTGCCCATGGGGGGAGGGGGCGTATCCAACTCAGGTTTTGTCCAGGGCTCAGGTTTGCCTAGGGACGCCTCTGCCCCCTTTGCTGAGGGGGGGCTGGCGAGGGAACCTGTTGCTAAAATTTTTGGATCCCACCACTGGGAAGAACCCAGTGCAGCTTGCAAGTAAAAACACATTAAAAAAAACAACACAATAATGTAAATAATATACAATATCAACGTTATAAGCATTAAAAACCAGTTGTCACACAGGAAGCATCTCCATAGAGCGCGGGCATAGATCTGCCACCCCAGCAGGCACAATACCCAGGTCAAGGAAAAGTTGGGTCAGGTAGCCGCGCCCCCACCTGCGTCGTGGGCGTGGCTTATCGAGGCTGGCCCCGCCTGCGGGGGGGAAGCGCTGGAGGGCGTGGCCCACCCTGCTCCGGCTGCGCCATTGGCCGGCTGCCTCAGGGGGCGTGGCCAGAGGGTCTGGTCCCGCGCCGGGTCTCCCGGGCGGCTCTTCGGAGCGGCTCCTGTGCGGGCGGCGGCATGAAGCGACGGAGCCAGCGGGAGGGGGAGGCGGCGGACGCGGGGGCGGCCCCGGGGGGCTCTCGGGGCAAGAACGTGGCCGCCTCTGCAGGGCAGGCCGCGGCCGCCTCCAGCGCGCTCCAGCCGGCTGCCGGGTAAGCGGGCCCTCCGTGCGCCCTTCTCTTCCGCTTGTGCTTTTGCGGCGCCCTTTGGAGCGTCTGGGCAGCGGGGCCCAATGGGTAGAGCCAGGGTCGTGCCGCGCAGTGGTCAGAGCCGGGACTGGAATGCGTGGGTTCAGCGCGCCTCAGATCTCGGAGCGTCCGGAATCCCTTGTGCCAGCCCATTTTTCAGGCCGGCCTACCTGTCAGGGTTCTTGGGAGGATGGAATGTTGCGGAGGGGCGGGGAGCCGCGCGTCTTACCCTGAGCTTCTTGGAGGGAGGGTGGAGTGGAAGAGGCAGGTGGTAGAAAACGCCTTCAAGCTGTAGCCGACTGGCCACGATCCTGTTAGATGTTCAAGGCAGGAGGGGTGTGTGTGTGTGTGTGTGTGTGTGTGTGTGTGTGTGTGTGAATTGCTATTGTTTGCCTTTGTCTAGCAAAACTTGGCAGTTGCCTATATCCAGATACAAACCAGAGCTGACCCTGCAAACAGGTGGTTTATTATTGGGTGCCTGTGGAGTTCCTGGATGGTCTGGCATCCAAGTGAATGCTATGACTCTGTGGGGCTTTTCAAGGCACGAAGAAGAAGAGTTTGGATTTATATCCCCCCTTTCTCTCCTGCAAGGCGACTCAAAGGGGCTGACAATCTCCTCACCCTTCCCACAGCGAAGCAGGTGGGGCTGAGAGGCCTCCAAAGAACTGTGACTAGCCCAAGGTCACCCAGCCGGCGTGTGTCGGAGTGCACAAGCTAATCCGGTTCGCCAGATAAGCCTCCACAGATCAAGTGTCAGAGCGGGGAATCAAACCTGGTTCTCCAGATTAGAGTGCACCTGCTCTTAACCACTACACCACGCTGGCTCTCTAACACTAACACAGGTGGCTTGCCGTTGCCCGCCTCTGCTCATCTCCCATCCAAGTATTAGCCAGGAAAGACCCTTGTTTAAGTTCCGGGCTCTGATGGATTTGGATCTCTGGGTCAGGTCAGACAGAGGAAGTTTGCCATTGCCTGCCTCTCGACCCCAACCCTGGACTTCCTTGGTCATCTCTCATCTAAGTGAATGCAAAGTCAACTTACCATAGAGAGCCAGCATGGTGTAGTGGTTAAGAGCAGGTGCACTCTAATCTGGAGAACCGGGTTGGATTCCCCTCCCTGCCCCTTGAGCTGTGGAGACTTATCTGGGAAACCAGATTAGCTTGTGCACTCCAACACATGCCAACTGGGTGACCTTGGGCTAGTCACAGCTTCTGGGAGCTCTCTCAGCCCCACCTACCTCACAGGGTGTTTGTTGTGGGGGGGGGGGGGAAAGGAGATTTTAAGCCCCTTTGAGTCTCCTTACAGGAGAGAAAGGGGGGATATAAATCCAACTTTTCTGTTGGGCTTTCCTACAAGAGATGGACAGAGATGGTTTGCCATCGTTACCCTCTGTGTGGTGACGCTGTGCTTACTTAAGGTGGTCTCCCGTCCAAATATTAACCAGGACTGACCCTACTTAGCAGCCAGGATCTGAGAAGGTTTAGGGATAAAAGGCACCCCCTGAATATGTGCTGATATTAGCTATAGTCTGCCTTTCTGGCTGTGATTTGAGGTGGATTCCCACTCACAGCCATCCATGCCCCCCACAGAACGAGAGGACGTTGGCTGTTTACAGCAACGTCGTTGTAATTTTTGTATGGTGCTCTTTGTAAATGTTTTAATGAATTGCACGAATCGGCTGCGGCCTGCCCGGAGCCCGGCAGAAATAGGGCAGGATGTCAATCTGACAATAAAAATAAATAAAACATGGCACAGGGAGGCAGGGATGCTCAGGTTCGAGCCCGACGCCACAACATATCTTGCATTCAACAAAGGCAGAAGAACCAGATGACGGAATTTCCGACGCTGTCAACACCGGGCGCCGCATGTAATGCTGCAAAGGCTGGGCAAGTAATTAAAAGCCAATGCTAATGGCCTCCTTGTTGCCTTTATTAAAATCACCCCCTGCCGATCCGTGCGGGGAGAGCTGTGCAGAGTCCTTTCTCACCTCCCCAGGTAGGCTGTTGCACCAGGTGAGGACCACAACACAGAATGTGCGGGTGCCCGCAGCTGTCTTGTCATGGCCAGGGGGCCCCTTTGAAAAAACCGGGAAGCGGCTGCAGCCGAGGGGGCCCGAGAGACAGTGTGGCCGGTCCCCATTTAGAGGGTGGCTCAGCCCGGAGCGTTCCCCTTGGATTCAGCGCCTCCTTCAAAACCGGGCAGTATTTAATTAACCTGGGATCGAACGAAATATTATTTCATATCGGAAAACGGATTGCGAATCGGATGAATATGATCGGTATTAAGATCATGTATATCCCTCAAGAGAAATTAGGAAAAGAACGGAATTGTCAGCAAATCTTGGGTTGCATTTTCTTTCGTAATGTTGTAATTGAAGCTTTTCCCCCTCCCTCTCTGACCTTTGGATCGGGCGCCTGTTTTTTTTTAACAACTTTAGTTGTTTTAATTCCCATTCATTTAAAGTAATCGCTGCTATTAGATTTTAATGGGGTTAAGTTATATTTTTGTATTTATTTGCTGTCATTGTGAACAGCCATGTTGTGAGCCGCCTCGAGCCCTTCGGGGGTGAGGCGGCCTATAAATCTAACAAACAAACATATAAATAAATATTGTAGAAGACAGATCATTTGCTTCACGAGGAAGGAGAAGTTGTAGCTCTAAATTGTTTGGAAATGGTAACGAATTTAAGTTGATTGTTTTAACGTGAATGCAAAATAAAGTTTGTTTTTTATTTTTTTGGGGGGGAAAAAACACTGGGCTGTGACCAGTTCCAAACTTGCTGCCATTGCTTATTTGGTGCACGGGAGATTTATCGTAATACAGCGTAAGCTAAGCATGTTTGGGTGGGCATCGCGTTTAAATTGGCAGCGATCTATTAACTGGAAACATCGTTTAAAAACTGGTTGTGGTGGGTTTTCCGGGCTGTGTGGCCGTAGTCTGGTAGATCTTGTTCCTAACATTTTGCCTGCATCTGTGGCTGGCACCTTCAGAGGCGTATCACAGAGAGAAGTCTGTTACACTTCCTTTAAAAAAAATCTTTGTGGGGAAAGGCTGCAGATTGGGGGGGGGACGGTCTGGTTAGGACCCTTCTCCTTGGCTCAACAGTTTCCTGCGTAGAAGGATTTTTTAATGTGAGTTTCATCAGCAGTGGCGCATCTACCTAGGGACAAGGGGTACCCCTTGTCCCCGGGCGCCACTCTTCTGGTCATGTGGGGGGCGCAAAATCAGCCCCCCCCACGTGACCAGGAAGTCCTGCTGCTCGTCGTTTTCGCGTGCCTCGACCCGTCCGTGTCAGTCGAGGCATGCAAAAATGATGAGGCAGCAGGACGTCCTGCTGCCTCCAAGCGCCCTCAACCCCACCCTGGACTCCCTCCTCCCTCCCTTCCCCTCCCCAGCCGGCAGGGGCAGTCTGGGGGGAGGTGGTCACCCTAGACCTTGCCCATGTCCATGGTGACATGGGCGGGGTCGAGGGCAGTGGGGGGTGGAGCCTGGGGGCATCAGGGGGTGGAGCTGGGGGGTATCATTTACCCCGGGTACGCCTCTGTTCATCAGTAGGTTGGAAGTGGTACAGTCCTGCACGAGGTGTATGAAAACTGGGTCACGGAAACAGCCGCTTGCAATATCTAGTATGGCGCCGGTGTCAGTATGTGTTTATAAACCAGGGCTTTATGAAGTCGTCGTGCTTTTCTAACCTTTCATGTCTGTTGCTAGAATAATAACTGTCTTGCCAAAGGCGTGCTGGGGATTTGGAGGGGCAGGAAACACGGTGGCTCTGACTGTACCTCCTCTTCCAGTCTCGCCCCTGGGGCTTTTAGAGTCCCCTGAATTGCCTGCGTTGCAAGGGCAGTCGAGTCGCAGCTGACCTCTGGCGACCCCAGCCAGGGGCTTTCAAGGCACAAGAGAAGCCGGGGTGTTTTGCCATTGCCTGCCTCTGCAGAATCTTCCTTGGTCATCTCCCTTCAGAAGAAGAAGAAGAAGAGTTTGCATTTATATCCCCCCCCCTTTCTCTCCTGCAGGAGACTCAAAGGGGTTTACAATCTCCTTGGCCTTCCCCCCTCACAACAAACACCCTGTGAGGTAGGTGGGGCTGAGAGAGCTCCGAGAAGCTGTGCCTAGCCCAAGGTCACCCAGCTGGCGTGTGTGGGAGTGCACAGGCTAATCTGAATTCCCCAGATCAGCCTCCACAGCTCGGGCGGCAGAGCGGGGAATCAAACCCGGTTCCTCCGGATTAGATACACGAGCTCTTAACCTCCGACGCCGCTGCTGCTTCCGTAACCTTGTTTAGCATCCGACTTATGGTGACCCACCACGGGCTTCTAAAGCGCGTGAGAAGCGGAGGGGGTTTGCCACTCCCTTCCTTGGTGGTCACCGTTCCAAGAAAAGACGCTGCTTCGCTTCCGACGTATCACAACCCCAGCAAGGGGCTTTCAAGGCAAGCAGGAAGCAGAGGTGGTTGGGCAATGCCTTCCTCTACAGAGGTTTCCTTGGTGGTCTCTCATCCAAGTGCTGACCTTGCTTGGCTTCCGAGATCTGGCAAGGTCGAGCTATGCCAGCCCACCTTTCCTCCGATCGCCTGCCTGACGTCTCCAAAGAGCCAGCGTGGTGTGGCGGTTAACAGCAGGTGCACTCTAATCCGGGGAACTGGGTTCGGTTTCCCGCTCCGCCACCTGAGCTGTGGAGACTTTTCCGGTGAATCAGATTAGCTTGTGCACTCCGACACATGCCGGCTGGGTGACCTTGGGCTAGTCACAGTTCTTCGGAGCTCTCTCAGCCCCACTCACTTCACAAGGTGTTTGTTGTGTGTGTGTTGGGGGGGAAGGCCCTTTGAGTCTCCTATAGGAGAGAAAGGGAGGATATAAGTCCAATCTCTTCTTCAAAGGCCGCTGAAAAAAAATTCCCATCTTGCTTTTATGTAGTCACCTGTAGGATTAGAAGCCTTTAATGTTCCTTTACCCAAAACTGAGGAGTTGTTGTTGTTGTTGTTGTTGTTGTTGTTGTTGTTGTTGTTGTTGTTAGATTTATAGGCCGCCTTGAGCCCTTTGGGGGTGAGGCGGCCTATAAATATAATAGTAATAGCAATAGCAATAGCAATAATAACAATAATAATAATAGTAATAGTAATAGTAATAGTAATAGTAATAATAACTCACAATACAGCTGTTCCAATAACAGCACATAAAATACACAACTAAAACTAATAATAATAATAATAATAATAATATGCCAGGAGATAATTGGAGATAATTGGAGATAATTGGAGTCAGTGAGAACATCAAGAAATTGGTCAAGAATGCAATGCACACTTGGAAAACAGAATTAATAGTCAATGGAGCAGGAATAGGGGAAGTCAACATCCGAAGGGGAATATTCCAAGGAGACTCCCTGTCCCCCCTACTCTTCATCATTGCTATGATTCCGCTCTCTATAATTCTGAAGAAAACAGGTCAAGAATATCAGACAGCAAGAAACTCACCAAAAATTTCACACCTTCTATACATGGATGACCTAAAGCTCTATGGAAAATCAAAAGCAGAGATTGAGTCACTACTGAACACAGTGAGAGTCTTTAGCACTGACATTGCAATGGATTTTGGACTTGACAAGTGTGCAACTTTGGAACTCAGTAAAGGTAAACTTGCAACATGCGAAGGTGTGAATATGCCAAATGCCATAGAAATAAAGAGCTTACCAGTGAAATGAAAGCTACAAATACTTGGGGATACCAAAAGCAGAGAATCCATCAAGCATGCAGCAGTCAAAGGCGCTACCTAGGCTGGAACATCTTAGAAGGGTCAGAAAACTTGGAAATCAAAGTTAAAATGGAGGAAATAATAATAAAGGCAATTAATACTCTACATGTGCCTGTAGTACGCCACACTGCTGGCATAATTAACTGGACACAATGAATTGGACATCCTGGACAGAAAAACATGGTACCATATGACAATCAATCGAGCAACTGCATCCAAGTAGCGATGTAGACAGACTCTACCCAAGTAAGGTCAGAAGGAGGAAGAGGACCGTTCCAGGTCAAGCAATCAGTAGAGGAAGAGAAAAGAGGCCCGAAAGAATACATCCAAGAAAGTCAAGAGCCAGCATTGAAAGAAGTCCACAAGGCTGAGATGCTGAAAGCCAAAAGAATCAAAAGAAGAGTATAGAGTCCAACAGTTTAAAACACGAAAGGGAGCAGGGAGTTAAACAAGCCACTCCATGTGGCAAAACTTTAAGAACATTGAAGTGAAGGTTGACAGCAAGCAAACATGGGAGTGGTTCCAGAAGGGGAACTCCCCAAAGAAGGAAACTGAAGGCCTGATTTTTACACCCAGGGAGCAAGCATTACGGACAAATGCAATAAAGACACCTAATCTAAAAGTCCTGAATGACCCAAAGTGTCAGCTCTGCAAAGAGAGTGATGAAACCGCATAGCACATCATCTGGTTGTTGTAAGAAAAATAGCCCAAACTGGACCATCTGGAACGCCACAATAGGGCTATTAAAGCAGCAATTGGTGCACTGGAACCTTTGTAAAAAGTGCACGGCTCGCCCTGTAGCAAGACCTGGTACGAAAGTATCAAGCTTGAGAAGTCCACAGAAAATGAAGAAGCAAAAATAATTTGGGACTTTAGAATACAGGTGACAGACACCTGGCACACAACACCCCAGACATCACAGTGATAGAGAAGAAACATGTTTGGATCATCGATGTTGCTGTGCCAGTTGACAGCAGGGTAGAGGACAAAGAGCTGGAAAAGATCACAAAATACAAGGACCTACAAATTGAAGTTGAACGATTGTGGCAAAAAAGAACAACAGTAATCCCACTAGTAGTCGGTGCTCTAGGAGGAATCCCAAGAAATCTTGAAAAACATCTGGAAAGCCTAAACTTGGACAGAACATCAGTCCACATGCTGCAGAAAGCAGCACTTCTAGGAACTGCACATATTCTACGCAAATACCTCTAATATCCTAGGTCCTTGGGAAGGACTCGATATTCAGAGATGAATTCCAGACACTTGTGCTGTGTTGTTATGTGTATAATAACAACAACAACAACTCACAATACAGCTGTTCCAATAACAGCACATAAAATGCACAACTAAAATTAACCACATTAAAACAAATTTCCACAGCAGCAGTTTCTTAGAATTTAAATAACAAAGTTAAAAGCAAGCAAGATGAAAGACTAAAGAGTTGTGTTCAGATGGCCAAAATTGTGATTCAGCGTGTGTGTGTGTGGGGTGGGGTGGGGGAATGGAGTGAGGAAAATAGGGTGTGGACGCATTGTGATTTGAAGAGTCACAACCCAGGGATTATGCAAATCCCATCCAGGAGACCATCTGGCTATGAAAAGGAAAGTCCTTTTCTTCCTCTGGGCACAATCCCCCCCCCACCCCCACCCCGTTTATCTATTGAGAAAAGCCCCTTTTGCATTGTGTCTGTCGGGCTTCTGAGCTCGCATCCAAGCATCACTTTGGAGAACAGCCTGGTGATCTCTGCATCTGTCGCTGGCGTCTTTTGTGCGCCTCGGCGGGGACGCTTTCTTTGTGGCTTCAGCGGGTGTTAATTGGTCCAGGCGAAGAGATGGTCCTTTGGGGCCCCATGTAGGGAAGGGCGCCCCAGGTGCCGTGAGCTGGCCCTGCTGGAGTCGCCCACCTTCTCCCATCATGCACTCCTTCCTTGAGTTGGGAATTGAGGGGCCAACGTTCTATTTTCGGGCTCTAGAGGGGCCAACGTTCTATTTTCGGGCTCTAGAAAAGCTATAGGGCAGTCGGTCAGTTTTCAGTCAGTCGGTTTTATTAAGGCCATTAGGCCAGCAAAAAAAAGAGTAGAGAAGAACAAGAAAAAGGAAGAACAATAAACAAAAGAAAAATCGAGTTTGTACAGAAATCCATGGTATAAGTCTATACACAAAAAATATCATCAGCTTGTCGCGTTATTACGGTCACCTTCTCGTGGTCTGGCTCTTGGTCCTAACGTGTTTCTTCGCTTGTTATGTGCCAGCAAACAAAATTTAGCTACTCGGTCTTCCAGTAAAATTCTCACAAGAACTGAATCGGAATTAACTGTAGTTAAATTTCTGTACTGAATGAACAATGGATGAATTTATAGAGTTCACAATGCAATAGAATATGTAATACAGAGTCTACTTCCCCTGAGGTACAAACACATAATCTCCTGTGTCGTGGGATTTTTTGAAATCTGCCGATTAAATTGGCTGATGGAAAAGCGTAAAAAAGCTATAGGGCAGAAAAGCTATAGGGCAGTGATGGCGAACCTTTCCGAGATCGAGTGCCCAAATTGCAACCCAAAACCTGCTTATTTATCGCAAAGTGCCAGCAACGGGCAATTCAACCTGAACACTGAGGTTTTAGTTTAGGAAAAAACGGTTGGCTCCGAGGCGTGCGTTACTCGGGAGTAAGCTAGGTGGTAGTCGGTGGCTTTGCTTTGAAGCAACTGTGCAACTCTTCCGACGGGTGAATCACGACCCTTGGAGGGTTAACTCAGAAGCAAGCCCCATTGCCAGCAACCGAGCTTACTCCCAGGTAAAGGATTGTGCTTTAGTTCTTTGCATGAAAATCAGTGGGGTTTAACAGCGCTTAACAGGGTTACCTGCACTTCTCCCCCAAAACTAGGTCTTAGGTTTAATGCTAATAATCGATCCCAGCAGCCCAGGCCAGCCTAGATGTGTGGGGGAGGGGGGGCGACTCTGTTTGCGTGTGCCCACAGAGAGGGCTCTGAGTGCCACCTCTGGCACCCGTGCCATAGGTTTGCCACCACTGCTATAGGGGATGCGTGTAGCCGTACCTTCTCTGGCAAGAGGTAGAGAGCTGCACCAGCCTGCCCGGTTCCCGAAGGCCTTTGGAAGAGGTCTGGAAGACTTCCATTCTCCTGGCTTTCCGTAAGCTGTGCAAAAGGCTGAATTATTCTAGAGGGTTTTTCTATGCAAGTAATAGAGTTTGATTGTACAAAAGGCTTCACGAAGATACTTCAGCAACTAGGTAAGAACATAAGAACAAGCCAGCTGGATCAGACCAGAGTCCATCTAGTCTAGCGCTCTGCTACTCACAGTGGCCCACCAGGTGCCTTTGAGAGCTCATGTGCAGGATGTGAAAGCAATGGCCTTCTGCTGCTGCTGCTCCCGAGCACCTGGATTATGATTGTCTGATTATGACTGTGCTCTTCCTGTTATGTTATGTCATTTTATGTTGTACACCGCCCAGATCCCTCCATTGGGTGGGAGGTATATAAAATTAATAAATAATAACAACAACAATAACAACAATAACAACATATCAAAAATCAGGGTTCTTTATCCAGACACTCTCCAACAGCTGAGATTTTATTTTATTGAATTAAGTTAAATTTTGTTAAAAAGGAAGAAAAATGGAAACAATACTTGCCAGTTCTCTCTCAGCTCTAAACAGTTCCAAGTATAAAAAGCAATACAATACAGTAGAAGGCCGTTTAGCCCAAGGCAGATGAATCCTTATGAATGAATGAATCTCTGTAGAATGAAGATGAATGAATCTCTCTTTGGTGTTGCAGGCTTTCCAGGCTATATCAGTTTTCTGGGCTTTGTGGCTTGGAAAACCTACAACACCTGATTAATTCTGGCTGTGAAAGCTTCTGACAGTATGTTGTGTGGGCCAATAATTAGGCACTGTGGTCTATCCTGCTGTGTAGTGTTTGCTGTAAGTTAGATCCTATTGCGCATTCTTGCAGCATTTAATGCGTCCTGTTAATACTTGCGTTTGGCTTCAGTTCTGGTTTGTTTAGACTTCTGGTTGGTTCTGTGACCCAAATCTCATTTCCTGTTCCATCGTGACGATTGCATGGATTCTCTCTGCGTAATCCGCTTTGAGAAACTGAGAAAGACAGACTAGAAACAAAGTAAAATAAATAAAACGAGTTGTGTGGCCCAGGGTGGTAAACTCAGTACTGCAGTCTAAGCTCCGCTCACGACCTGAGTTCGATCCCGACGGAAGTCGGTTTCAGGTAGCCAACTCGAGGTTGATTCAATTTTCCATCCTTCCGTCCTTGGTAAAATGAGTACCCAGCTTGCTGAGGGTAAAGTGTAGATGTCTAGGGAAGGCAGTGGCAAACCACCCTGTGAACATAGTCTGCCTAGTAAATGTTAAGAATGTAAGAACATAAGAACTAGCCTGCTGGATCAGACCAGAGTCCATCTAGTCCAGCACTCTGCTACTCGCAGTGGCCCACCAGGTGCCTTTGGGAGCTCACGTGCAGGAGGTGAAAGCAATGGCCTTCTGCGGCTGCTGCTGCTCCCGAGCACCTGGTCTGCTGAGGCATTTGCAATCTCAGATCAAGGAGGATCAAGATTGGTAGCCAGAGATCGACTTCTCCTCCATCAATCTGTCCAAGCCCCTTTTAAAGCAATCCAGGTGAGTGGCCATCACCACCTCCTGTGGCAGCATATTCCAAACACCAATCACATGTTGCGTGAAGAAGTGTTTCCTTTTATTAGTCCTAATTCTTCCCCCCAGGATTTTCAATGAATGCCCCCTGGTTCTAGTATTGTGAGAAAGAGAGAAAAGTTTCTCTCTGTCAACATTTTCTACCCCATGCATAATTGTATAGACTTCAATCGTATCCCACCTCGGACGTCTCCTCTCCAAACTAAAGAGTCCCAAACGCTGCAGCCTCTCCTCATAAGGAAAGGAAGGTGCTCCATTCCTTCAATCATCCTTGTTGCCCTTCTCTGCACCTTTTCTATCTCTTCGATATCCTTTTTGTGATGTGATATCCCTCCATGGGTCAGTAATGCACTGGGGACTATCTTCACCTTCTAAAATAAATCAGTCCATGAAACTGGTAGGCGTTTGCTGATCTGGAGATTTATATGAGGGGCATTGTTGCTTGAGCTAAGTCCCGGATCACCAACGCTTGGTAACTCCCATCAGTTCTAATCTCCACGACTCAAGAGCTCCGTTTTTAAATGTTCGTGCCTCTTTCTAGTTGGCCTCTGGCCTTATCCCTTTTAATTCTCTTTCTCAACCATGAAATCTCTCACTGGCCTCTCCCTTTCGTGACCTAATTTCCCCATTTCAGACTGTCAACTCCTTGGGGCCAAGGATGAAATTTCTTGTTGCTACAAGTCCTACGGAAAGGCCTGCCTACTGATCACAGTGAACTAAGAAACAGCTTGGGGGGTTGGAGTGGATTCAACACAGTGATTTGGTGAACCCCTCCTCTTGGGTTAAACCATAGGTGTCGAACTCGCGGCCCTCCAGATGTTATGGACTACTGTTCCCATAGTCCATAACATCTGGACGGCCGCGAGTTTGACACCTATGGCTGTTACACAGATCTTTGCTCTAGGAGCACCTTGGAGACCAACAAGACTTTGTGTGTAACAAGAAGAAGAAGAAGAAGAGGAAGAGGAAGAGGAAGAAGAAGAAGAAGAGGAAGAAGAAGAGGAAGAAGAAGAAGAGGAGGAGGAGGAGGAGTTTGGATTTATATCCCCCCCTTCTCTCCTGCAGGAGACTCAAAGGGGCTGACAATTTCCTTGCCCTTCCCCCCTCACAACAAACACCCTGTGAGGTAGGTGGGGCTGAGAGAGCTCCGAGGAGCTGTGACTAGCCCAAGGTCACCCAGCTGGCGTTTGTGGGAGTGCACAGGCTAATCTGAATTCCCCAGATCAGCCTCCACAGCTCAGGCGGCAGAGCTGGGAATCAAACCCGGTTCCTCCAGATTAGATACATGAGCTCTTAACCTCCTACGCCACTGCTGCTCCTAAATAAAGTTTTATATGGGATTCAGTCAAAGTAGTTACTAGTAAATTGGAAGTACGCCACTGCTGCTCTCCAACAACAACCTTTATTCGGCATTTAAAATAGGCTGTAGAGCGTTACCCGAAATTTATGAAGTACAAATCAGGAGTACATTCAAAACACAGACATAAACTTTGTGTGTGTGTGTGTGTGTGTGTGTGTGCGCGCGCGCGCACACGTGTGTGAAGTAAAAGGTTTACCCAAATGCCGGGTGCCTTTCCAGTAACATATTTATATTTGTGATTACGATTGTCTGATTACGATTGTGCTCTTCCTGTTATGTTATGCCATTTTATGTTGTACACCGCCCAGATCCCTCAGGGGGTGGGAGGTATATAAAATTAATAAATAATAATTACAATAATAACAATAACAACATATCAAAAATCAGGATTCTTCATCCAGAAACTCCAACAGCTGAGATTTTATTTTATTGAATTAAATTAAATGTTGTTTAAAAGGAAGAAAAGGAAACAATATTGTCAGTTCTCTCTGAGCTCTAGACAGTTCCAAGTATAAAAAGCAATACAGTACAGTATAAGGCCGTTTAGCCCAAGGCAGATGAATCCTTATGAATGAATGAATCTCTGTAGAATGAAGATGAATGGATCTCTCTTTGGCATGTCATCTAGTCCACGAAGAGGGAGGTGACACCCCACTTCCCCCCCTCCAAGCATTCTTGATAATTAAGACTTATCTGTCTCGTTTAGGATGTGGCCTCATAAAAGCCAATTTCCATTATCTGAACACAAACACACTTTACAACTTCAATGGGGGCCAAAAGGTTCCGCAGCAAGACCATAAGAACATAAGAACAAGCCAGCTGGATCAGACCAGAGTCCATCTAGTCCAGCACTCTGCTACTCGCAGTGGCCCACCAGGTGCCTTTGGGAGCTCACCTGCAGGAGGTGAAAGCAACGGCCTTCTGCTGCTGCTCCCGAGCACCTGGTCTGCTCAGACATTTGCAACCTCAGATCAAAGAGGATCAAGATTGGGAGCCATAGATCGACTTCTCCTCCATAAATCTGTCCAAGCCCTTTTTAAAGCTATCCAGGTGAGTGGCCATCACCACCTCCTGTGGCAGCATATTCCAAACACCAATCACACGTTGCGTGAAGAAGTGTTTCCTTTTATTAGTCCTAATTCTTCCCCCCAGCATTTTCAATGAAAGCCCCCTGGTTCTAGTATTGTGAGAAAGAGAGGAAAATTTCTCTCTGTCAACATTTTCTACCCCATGCGTAATTTTATAGATGTTTGCCATACTAGATACATGGTCTCTAAGTAAACGTAAAGGAATATATACACTTTCTTGGGGGGGGGGGTGCGTATGAGCTTTTGGGAAGCTCCTTTTATCTTAAGCAAGAGAGCTTTGACTTTCAAAAACCTGTTCTTCCCCTCCCCCCCTCCCAATCTTTTTGGTCTATAAGGCGCTACCCACTCAAATCTATCTCTTCTACTGCAGACTAACTTGGCTTTGCTCTGAATTTTCGCACCACCTGTTGCTTATCTGACACCCTGTGGAGTGGCCAGCACGATGCAGTGATGAAGAGTGGCGAACTCTGCGCTGGAGAGCCAGGTTTGATTCCCTGCTCCTCCACATGAAGCCTGTGTAAGGCTGGACACGCTCAGAGGCCCCTTCCGCACACGCAAAATAACGCGTTTTCAAACCACTTTCACAACTGTTTGCAAGTGGGTTTTGCCATTCCGCACAGCTTCAAAGAGCACTGAAAGCAGTTTGACAGTGCGTTGTTCTGCCTGTGCGGAACGAGCCAGACACAGCTAACTTGAACAGGAAAACTTTATTGAATTGCGTCGCCCCAGCTACAGGGTGCTGGAACGGAGGATCCCCGCTCAGTTCCAGCATTTAAGGCTGGTTTGAATCACCGCGCCACCCAATCGCCGCCGTCCCTTCTCCCGCTCCGGGGTTCCCGTTCGCGGCGGCTTCCCACTTCGGCGGCCACCCGTGGGAACTGGTGCATGTTGGGACTTGTAGTCCTGACAGCCTGCCGGGTGACTTTGGGACCATCGCAGTTCTCTCCGAACTTTCTCAACCCCACTCACCTCACAGGGAGGGAGGGGAGTATTGTGGGGAGAAGAAAGGAAAGGAGCTTGTAAGCCTCTTTGAGACGCCCTGAAGAGAAACCAGTTCTACTGCTTGTAGATGGAGCTGGCTTTGGCATTTGTCACCGGATTGCAACGTTCATGTAACCTGATTGATGTGTACACTGATATGCAAAGGGCCTTTCTCTCTTCCTTTCCTTGTTTATTGCTTTGACACTGATTGTAGAAAAGTAGGCTGGATGACCCTGAGGAGTCTCTCCACTTCAGGGAAACAGGATGTGGCTGTTAAGAACATAAGAACGAGCCTGCTGGATCAGACCAGAGTCCATCTAGTCCAGCTCTCTGCTACTCGCAGTGGCCCACCAGGTCTGAAGGTGGGAAGGCAAGGCAGGTGGATGCATCTATCCCTATCGCAGCCCTGGAGGTGCCTCAGCCTCAAACAACTATTTTCACTGGGGTGCTGTGTGGTTTCCGGGCTGTCTGGCCGTGTTCTAGCAGCATTCTCTCCTGATGTTTCGCCTGCATCTGTGGCTGGCATCTTCAGATGATCTGATAGTAGGAATGGAAAGCAAGTGGAGTATGTATACTGTGAGGTCCAAAGGTGAGGCCATCTGAATAGAGTAGCCTGGCATGTGAGTCACAAAGAAGTCTGTAGCATGTGAGTAACAATGAAGATAGCAAGGTCAATAGGTGAATGCATCTGAATAGAAGTATCCTGGCCTTTGTTCCCTTTGGTTGCTATTGTCTATAGTTGTCCTGTGTTTGTGTGGAGCTGATTAGTCACTGTCTTGATTCTAGAGTTTTTCAACACTGGCAGCCAAATTCTGTTCATTTTCATGCCAGCCACAGATGCAGGCGAAACTGGGGGTGGGAAAGAGGACTTGACCTGGGGCGTACAGAGTGCCGCGGTGGTTCAGAAGGCCCAGCAAAGACTGTACTCTCTGAGACTGTTAAGGAAACAACAACTGAATGGAAAACTCCTGGTGTCCTTTTACCGCTGTGCTATAGAGAGTGTCTTAACCTGCTGCATCTGTGTGTGGTTCCCCAGTTGCACAGTGGCAGATAGGAAGGCGCTCCAAAGGGTGATCACTCCTGCACAGAGGATTATCGGCTGCCCTCTCCCCTCCTTGGAAGAACTCTACAATTCCCGAAGCCTAAAGAAAGCCCAAAATATTCTGAGAGACCCGTCTCATCCAGCACACTCTCTTTTTGAACTGTGACCATCCGGCAGACGATACAGGTCTATCAAAACTAGGACAAAGAGGCTGAGAGACAGCTTCTACTCTAGAGCTGTGGCGATGCTGAACTCCGCAGCTTCGTGTTGATGTGTTTGGGGCTGTGTAGGGGTGGGTGGAGGAAGGGGAAAATGAGGATGGGGCATGAGTCTGAAATTGTGTGCATCGAGGAATGCTGCTGTAAATTTCGTTGTGCGTGCACAATGACAATAAAATGCTTATGCTTACTAACCTACTAACGGGATCGAGTCCTCATCTCTGCTTTTTTTTTTGAACTCTCTTTCAGGGCAACATCGCACAGAGTTAGTTTCATAAAGGTAAGTGACGTCTGGTGCCCTTGAGAGCTTCCGGTCAGTTCTCAGGACAGTTATAAGACCCATCCGTCCTGGACTGGCTCAATACTGTTTTTGTTTTGCTCTTTGCAATCATTTGAGACCGTGAAAGTATATTTTGGAGCCCGCTGTCTGATCAGGGTGCACAGAGGGGGTGGATTCTCTGCTCTGGGCGGAAGGTGAGACGTAGACGAGGGACAGAGGATTTTCCAAATGGTTGCTCAACTTCAGGAGCCGACCAAGCCGAGAGGACAACGTTGACGGACTCTGCCAGGTTCTTCACCCTCCCGTTCCCCTCAGCCAATCACGTTGCTTGGCACCAAGAACGGGCTGTCTGCTCTTGACCCATCTCTCTTCCTTGGCTTAGCAGCATGGGTATTGCTGTTGCTGCCGTTTTGAAACCCCCGTCACCCTGGCCAAGAGCCCAATCATGTATATTACTGTGTTGCTTAATCTTGATTTTTAAAACCTGATATTTGCCTTTTGCTTACATTTTGTTTTTTTTTAAACTTTACCCCTGGTTTCTTCTTTCACAGTCCCTCAGGGGTATCTTCTAAAGCCTTTCTCTCTACTACCCTGTTTCCCCGAATATAAGACATCCTCTGAAAATAAGACGTAGTAGAGGTTTTGCTGAGGTGCGAAATATAAGGCATCCCCCGAAAGTAAGACGTAGCAAAGTTTTTGTTTGGAAGCATGCCCGACGAACAGAACACAGAAAAACAAGACCCCCTGAAAATAAGACACAGCGCATCTTTGGGAGCAAAAACTAATATAAGACACTGTCTTATTTTCGGGGAAACACGGTATCAGTGTGATATAAGGGAAAGAGTTATGGGTGAGGACCCTGGATATCCTGGGTTTGAATCCCTGCTTCTACCATGGAAGCTCATGGGCGACCTTGGGCTCGCTGGAGTCTCTCAGCCTGGCCTACCTGACAGGGTGGTTGTTGTGGAAGAATGGGGGAGAGGAGAACGACATTGTAATCTGCTTTGAGTCGTGAGAAAAGCGAGATATGGTTAAACAAATGCTAACATGTGCATGGCAGCGGCTGTTGCTAACTTGGGAAGGGCCGAAATGAATTTGAACGTCAGGCGTCTGAATTTCAGAATGCTGAGAGCTCATCTTAGAAATCTGAATTTGGAAAGTTGACATTTCAATTGGGGCTTTTTTGTTTTGGGGAAAGGAGGTAGGACAGAGCATCTGCCTTGTATTCAAAATGTTCCTGGCCATCTCCTGGAACCCCTCTTCAGAAGCAGGTGATTTTTTTTCTGCTACAGACTGCCAGTAAACCTAGGGTCCCTTCCGCACATGCAGAATAATGCACTTTCAATCCACTTCCAATGCACTATGCAGCTGTGCGGAACAGCAAAATCCATTGGCAAAAAAATGTGAAAGTGGATTGAAAGTGCATTATTCTGCATGTGCGGAAGGGGTCTAAATGTCCCTGACCAGATTTGACGTACGACAGCTTTATTTTTGAACCTGTGAGGTGCACTAAACCGTCCTCACTGATCGTTCTTTTAGTCTGGAGCAAATGAATTAGGTCAGCACTGCCCAAAACACAGGAAAACCTCTGTGTCAAAAGACCCAGTCTGTATTTAGGTGGAATTTCACTTAGATAATGGATGCTGCCCTCGGGGTGTGTGTGTATGCTTAAATCGCCCGGCTTGCACAAAATCGCAAACACTGAAAGCTGTCTTTTTGAACAGGTAATGAGCGACAGCGACTTCCACGTCCTGGCCGTTGACTACAGAGGTAACTTCCTGTCGGAACAAGCTCTGAGTTTCTGCATTTTCACCCTCAAGGTGGTTGTGTTCTTCAGGGGTGTATCTGCCAGAGGGACATGGGGTATCACATGTCCCTGGGCGCAAGCCGTCTAATCACGTGGGGAGGCACCAGGCCCAGGCCGTGCTTGCCGGGTCCAGGTGGTAGACATGGGCACCCGGGGGGTGGGTGGGTGGGTGGGGGTCTGTGTGTGTGTGTGTGTGTGTGTGTGTGTGTGAGAAATTCAGATTGTGCCCCCATGCTCCATTTCCCCAGATACGCCCCTGGTGTTCTTTCCCCTTAACCTTCGATCCGTTGCTTCCCAGGTTACGCAGACTCTACGGGCCAGCCGAGTGAGACGGGTTTCACGACTGACATCCTGTATCTCTACCACTGGGTGAAGGCCAGGAGTAGAAACAGCACAGTGATCTTCTGGGGCCACTCCCTTGGTACTGGGTACGTCTCTGGATTTAGCCCAGTGAAAGAACATAAGAACTAGCCTGCTGGATCAGACCAGAGTCCATCTAGTCCAGCTCTCTGCTACTCGCAGTGGCCCACCAGGTGCCTTTGGGAGCTCACGTGCAGGAGGTGAAAGCAACGGCCTCCTGCTGCTGCTGCTCCCGAGCACCTGGTCTGCTAAGGCATTTGCAATCTGAGATCAAGGAGAATCAAGATTGGTAGCCATAAATCAAGGAGGTTAAGAGCTCGTGTATCTAATCTGGAGGAACCGGGTTTGATTCCCAGCTCTGCCGCCTGAGCTGCGGAGGCTTATCTGGGGAATTCAGATTAGCCTGTTCACTCCCACACACGCCAGCTGGGTGACCTTGGGCTAGTCATAGCTTCTTGGAGCTCTCTCAGCCCCACCTACCTCACAGGGTGTTTGTTGTGAGGGGGGAAGGGCAAGGAGATTGTCAGCCCCTTTGAGTCTCCTACAGGAGAGAAAGGGGGGATATAAATCCAAACTCTTCTTCTTCTTCTAGTGAATTCCACTGTCAAACAGCCTTGATTGTCAGGAAGTTATTCCTGAGGTTTAGGTGGAATCTCTTTTCCTTCACCTTGAACCCATGACTCCTTGTCCTAGTCTCTGGAGCAGCAGAAAACAAGCTTGCTCCCTGACCAACATGGCATCCCTTCAAATATCTAAACAGGGCTATCATGACCCCCTTTAACCTTCACTTCTCCAGACTTCTCCATTTGGCCGTGCCATCAGGGGCTGATAGGAACTGTAATCCATGAACATCTGAAGCTCTAGAGTTGGACACCCCTGGTTTATACTTCTTGTACTGTTTTTATATTATTGTATTTTATTATGTGTATTTATGTAAGCCGCCTTGAGTCTCTTGGGAGATTGGTGGGGTAAATATGCAAGATATAAATAAATGTATGTTCAGGAATTCCCTTTTTGCTCGGCATGCTGGCTGACTTCTTTTCTATTTCCTTCTAGGATTTCCACGAACGTCGCCCGGGTGCTGAAAGAGAAAGGTAAGTATTGAGAAAGTGTGGGGTAGGGTGGGGAAAAAAGACTTGGTAAATCCAAGCTGGGACGCTCCTGGAGTTTTTTTTTGTGGTGGGGCAGGAATTGGGGAGGGGAGAAACTTTTGCAGGATATAGTACATTAGACGCCTCCTTTCAAAGCCGCGATTTTCTCCAGGGGAACTGGAGATGAACTCTAATAGCGGGAGATTTCCGACAACCACCCGGAGGTTATGGACATAAACCACCTCGCACTTAAGAGCAGGTGGATTCTAATCTGGAGAACTGGGTTTGATTCCCCCCCCCCCCGCTTCACTTGAGTGGCAGAGGCTTGTCTGGTGAACTAGATGTGTTTCCACACTCCTACACATGAAGCCTGCTGGGTGACCTTGGGCGAGTCGCAGTTCTGTCTGAACTCTCTCAGCCCCACCTGCCTCGCAAGTTGTCTGTTGTGGGGAGAGGAGAGGAGCTTGTAAGCCACCTGGAGTCTCCTTGCAGGAGAGAAAGGTGGGGTATAAATCCAAACTCCTCCTCCTCCTCCTCCTCCTCCTCCTCCTCCTTCTTCTTTTTCTTCTTCTTCTTCTTCGATGATTTCCTCGTTTTAACAGTCTAATCCTGGTTGTGGGAAAGGGCTATTTTTATGGTTGCCAGCTTCAACCATCCCCCAGATGATTTTATTCATTCATTCATTCATGGGACTTTTATACCGCCCTATCCCCGGAGGGCTCAGGGCAGTGAACAACATATAGTCATAATACAGTCATAAAATAGCTAAAACCTTTAAAAGCAGCGATAAAAAAGGAAAACTAAACCTAATATATAGGCTAAACATAGGTGGCGTCCGACAGCCCCATTTTAAAACTCCTCACCCAAGTGGGTAGGGCGGCGAGTCCCCTCAGATGACAAGAGCCCAGATGTAAAGGGCCAGAAAGAAAAAGGGGGGAGGGGAGGGGGATGTATGTGTGTAACTGAAACGTATGATTTTAAATTTAAATTATCTATTGCTTTTATTAGTTCTTTATATGCTACCCTTCACCTTACGGGCTCAGGGCAGCTACCAATGTTTTATAAAGCAATAAGATCACACTTAAATGCCATTCATATGGCATTTTACTCTCTTTAAAGTCTATTCATGCTCACTGGTGACCGTTCATTAAGCGAATGCATTTATATTATTGCATATTGTATTTTGATGTAAGCCGCCCCGAACCCAATTCACCAGGAGAGGGTGAGATATAAAATGTTTTTAATGGCTTAAAAAAATGGTTTAAATCACAGGTGTCAAACTCGTGGCCCTCCAGATGTTATGGACTACAGTTCCCATCACCCCCTGCCAGCATCATGATGATGGGAACTGTAGTAAATACCATCTGGAGGGCCGCGAGTTTGACACCTATGGTTTAAATCATTTGTCACTCAGACTCAAAAATCCAGGTTTCCTACTTAATGCCTTACTCCTGCTGTTTGTTATAACCTTCATATTTACGACTCAGATGAAGGTTTCATTTTTGGAATAACGGTTTGGTTATTTACCAGATTGTTATGAAATTGTTGCATCGTGAACTTTCCCCACTAATTGGTTGATCTTCGTATTTGGACCTCTTTTTCGCTGTTTGTGTTTGGTGGGGGATGAGGAGGGGCCGGGTTTCTGGCAGGTGTGTACTACTCTTTTTTGGGGGGAGGGAGTGTTTTCCCTACTGAACCCTCTCAAGCAGCAGTGGCGTAGGAGGTTAAGAGCTCATGTATCTACTCTGGAGGAACCGGGTTTGATTCCCCGCTCTGCCGCCTGAGCTGTGGAGGCTTCTCTGGGGAATTCAGATTAGCCTGTGCACTCCCACACACGCCAGCTGGGCAACCTTGGGCTAGTCACAGCTTCTCGGAGCTCTCTCAGCCCCACCCACCTCAAAGGGTGTTTGTTGTGAGGGGGGAAGGGCAAGGAGATCGTCAGCCCCTTTGAGTCTCCTGCAGGAGAGAAAGGGGGGATATAAATCCAAACTCTTCTTCTTCTTCAAATCTTTTCAGAGGGGGTCATAGTAGATGCAATAGTTCTAGAAGCACCATACACCAGCATCCGAGATGCAGCGGCGACAATCCCCGTAACAAAAGTAAGTTTCTTTGTATGCGCTGGTCAGCTCCGGTTCTCCTTTCATTCACCAGGAGCTTGTGGGCAATGTGGAAATCTAGCAGGGTGGCTTGGCTCACTTGTTTGAGCCAGTGGGAGATCTGTCAGTGTTTTGCCGTGGAGCAGCCGCAGATTGAGTGCTGTTCCATCCTGGATGTTCTGCGTTAAATACCAAGCCTCGCCTCTCAGCGAGTCCCACCCCTCAGAAGCCTGAGGCAGGCACACGGCCAGAACAAAGAAAACCAAGGAAACAAACCCCCACTCAAAACAAAAGCCTTCCCAAGCCCTCAAATAACAAGCACACAAGCCCTCGAAACACAGTTAAAGATTTGAGGAAAAGCCCTCCAAAACGAAAACCAGAGCTTACCTAGTACCACTCCTCCTCTCCATTGCTTCTTCTCTCCACTGCTACTCCTCTCTGCTGCTTCCACTAAGTTGTCTCAGTTTTGCATTTGCCCCTTGAAAATCGCACTCCCTTGGTGAGAAATTCCCCCCTTTCACCCCAGAAGCCTGAGGCAGGCACACGGCCAGAACAAAGAAAACAAAGGAAAAAAACCCTACTCAAAACAAAAGCCTTCCCAAGCCCTCAAAGAACAAGCACACAAGCCCTCAGAAACACAATCTGTTAAAGATTTGAGAAAAGCCCTCCAAAAAGAAAACCGGAGCTTACCTAGTGCTTTCTGTACCACTCCTCCTCTCCATTGCTACTCCTCTCTGCTGCTTCCACTAAGTTGTCTCAGTTTTGCATTTGCCCCTTGAAAATCGCACTCCCCTGGTGAGAAATCCCCGCCTTTCACCCCAGTCAGCATAGTAGGTGAATCAGTAGTTGCTGATTCCACTGCTTTTCTTACAAGGCACAAATTTTCCGTAGTGGTGATATGTCGAGGTTTATGGTAGGTAATTGATGGCCTCATCCAAAGGGGGAGGATCAAATCTGGTGCTGTGGGCAGTGCAGGCCTACACTGGCAGATTTGCCCTCCCTGGGGCACTTGCTAGTGGTTAAGATCAAGGCGCGCTCTAATCTGGAGAACCGGTTTTGATTCCCTGCTCTGCCACTTGAGCTGTGGAAGCTTATCTGGTGAGCCAGATTAGCTTGTGCACTCCAACACACGCCAGTGGGGTGACCTTGGGCTAGTCACGGTTCTTCAGAGTTCTCTCAGCCCCACCCACCTCACAGGGTGTTTGTTGTGAGGGGGGAAGGGCAAGGAGATTGTAAGCCCCTTTGAGTCTCCTGCAGGAGAGAAAGGGGGGATATAAATCCAAACTCTTCTCTTCTTCTTCTTTTCAACGGCGGGCAGTTTCTTTGGCTGTTTTGGCTCTCCGCGCCATTAAAAAGCCGGCTTGGAAACAGCGGGGTGGCCGCAGCACCGCATCCCGGTGCCCGGCCATGTGGATGGGGCTGTGAGTTGCACAAAACAACATCTAGTCCCAGAAAATGTCTCTTCTGTAGCCAGCTGTGTTATGCTGTATTTTTCTGAAGCCCTTTCCTTCCTTTGAAACAGATCTACCGCCAATTTCCTGGCTTTGAGTATTTAATCTTGGACACGATGGAACGTGCGGACATGCGCTTCTGTAACGACAGAAAGTGAGTGGGGGGGGGGGTCTTCCAAAGTTTGCCCAGGGCGTTCAAACAGTCAGCTCTGGTATTGTGGAAGGCTTTCACAGCCAGAATCACTGGGGTGTTGTGGGTTTTCCTGGATTGTATGGCCGTGTTCTAGCAGCATTCTCTCTTGACGTTTCGCCTGCATCTGTGGCTGGCGTCTTCAGAGGATCTGATGGTGCCATTCACACAATGGAATCTGTCTCTCCGATGGTGATGGACAGTGCCATCAAGTCATAGTGAAATTATGGGCTACTTTATAGGGTGTTCAAGACAAGTGACATTCAGAGGTGGTTTGCTGTTGGCCACGTCGACATGACAACCTTGGACATACGTGGTGGTCCTTCATCCAAATGCTAACCAGGGACAACCTTGCTAGAACCAGGGGGCATCCATTGAAAATGCTGGGGGGAAGAATTAGGACTAATAAAAGGAAACACTTCTTCACGCAACGTGTGATTGGTGTTTGGAAGATGCTGCCACAGGAAATGGTGATGGCCACTAACCTGGAGAGCTTTAAAAGGGGCTTGGACAGATTTATGGAGGAGAAGTCGATTTATGGCTACCAATCTTGATCCTCCTTGATCTCAGATTGCAAATGCCTTAGCAGACCAGGTGCTCAGGAGCAGCAGCAGCAGCAGAAGGCCATTGCTTTCACCTCCTGCATGTGAGCTCCCAAAGGCACCTGGTGGGCCACTGCGAGTAGCAGAATGCTGGACTAGATGGACTCTGGTCTGATCCAGCAGGCTTGTTCTTATGTTCTAATTCTGAGATCTGATGAGATCGGGCTAGTCTGCAAGGCAAGAGTGGAGCGGAGGTGGTTTGCCATCGCCTGCCTTTGCGTAGCAACCCAGGACTTCCTTGGTGGTCTCCCATCCAAATATTAACCAGGGACAACCCTGCTTAGCTTCCAAGGTCTTTCAGGATCAGGGTAGCTTGCGTCCATGTGGGGAGAAGACCGAGGTAGTTTGCCATTGCCTGCCTTTGCACATCCAAATACTAACCGGGGCCAACCCTGTTTTGCTCCGAAGATGTGACAAAATTGGGCTATCCTGGGCTATCCTTACAGGAATTAAAATGAAGCCAAGCTGGGCTGGGCGGGTAATAGGATTGGGGAAACACCCCCTGCCACTCGACAGCCCGTTCCACCAGATTCTGCCATGAACCCCCCCCACCCGCAATAAGAACCTGCAAACCCCAGACATGGGATTTCCACCTCTGTGACTTCTGAACGAGAGGCAAGGCAGGCGAATCTAACCGGCTCCGTTCTTGCCCGCAGCGTCCAAGTGCTCTCCAGCCCAATCTTAATTTTGCACTCGGAAGACGACGGCATGATACCCATCAGCCACGGGAAAAAGGTAACAGGACTCCTCATTTGGGATCAGGGAGTTGCTGTGAAGGAGAGGAGTCTCTTGTGCTAGCTGGGACTTTCCCGCTCAGTTCTGTTTCCAAAATGGGGTTTGATTTCCCGCTCCTTGACAGGGTGGGTGGGGTTTGTTCCTCTTCTACTACACATGAAGCCTGCTGGGTGACCCGGGGCTAGTCACAGTTCTTTCTAAACTCTCTCAGCCCCACCTGCCTCACAAGGTGTCTGTTGTGAGGAGAGGAAGGGAAGGAGTTTATCAGCCACTTTGAGACTGTATTGTCGAGAAGGCTTTCACGGCTGGAATTACTGGGGTGCTGTGGGGTTTCCGGACTGTACGGCCGTGTGCCAGTAGCATTTTCTCCTGACGTTTCACCTGCATCTGTGGCTGGCATCTTCAGAGGATCTCTGAACAACTGATCTCCCCATCAAGGACATTGGTAGAAAAATAGACGATTTCCAAGAACGTTGAAAAGTTTCCCAAGAGACTCTGGGAGATTCTGGGAGAATTGGATAGAACCTTTTGTGTTGAATAGTTGTTATATTTGCTTATTTTCTCGGTATTGTAACACGTTCAAATGGTACATTCTTATATCAGCCAATCAGAGAAATTCTAAGGAGGTATTTTGTAAGAGGGGTATAAGTTGTTTGAGAATTTGTTGGTATGCATGAATAACTGATTGTAATATTTATTTTTTCGCTCTTCGCTAAATTCTTTTGCACTATGTAATATTAAGGTTTGCTAAGAGGGGTGTAATATTCCAGTCACAGTTCTCTGAGAACTCTCTCAGCCCCAGCTACCTGTCGAGGTGTCTGTTGTGGGGAGGGGAAGGAGTTTGTAAGACACTTTGAGACTCCTTAAGGAGCAGCAGTGGCGTAGGAGGTTAAGAGTTTGTGTATCTAATCTGGAGGAACCGGGTTTGATTCCCCGCTCTGCCGCCTGAGCTGTGGAGGCTTATCTGGGGAATTCAGAGTAGCCTGGGCACTCCCACACACGCCAGCTGGGTGACCTGGGGCTAGTCACAGCTTCTCGGAGCTCTCTCAGCCCTGCCCACCTCACAGGGTGTTTGTTGTGAGGGGGGAAGGGCAAGGAGATTGTCAGCCCCTTTGAGTCTCCTGCAGGACAGAAAGGGGGGATATAAATCCAAACTCCTCTTCTTCTTCTTGGCAGCTGTGAAAAAGGCAAACTCTATGCTGGGGATAATTAGGAAAGGAGTTGATAATAAAACTGCAAGGATTGTCATGCCTTTATATAAAGCCGTGGTGCGACCGCACTTGGGAGTACTGTGTTCAGTTCTGGTCACCACATCTCAAAAAGGATATCGAAGAGATAGAAAAAGTGCAGAGAAGGGCAACGAGGATGATTGAGGGATTGGAGCACCTTCCTTATGAAGAGAGGCTGCAGCGTTTGGGACTCTTTAGTTTGGAGAGGAAACGGCTGAGGGGGATATGACTGAAGTCTATAAAATTATGCATGGGGTAGAAAATGTTGACAGAGAGAAATTGTTCTCTCTTTCTCACAATACTAGAACCAGGGGGCATACATTGAAAATGCTGGGGGGAAGAATTAGGACTAATAAAAGGAAACACTTCTTCACGCAACGTGTGATTGGTGTTTGGAATATGCTGCCACAGGAGGTGGTGACGGCCACTAACCTGGATAGCTTTAAAAAGGGCTTGGACAGATTTATGGAGGAGAAGTCGATTTGTGGCTACCAATCTTGATCCTCCTTGATCTCAGATTGCAAATGCCTTAGCAGACCAGGTGCTCAGGAGCAGCAGCAGCAGCAGAAGGCCATTGCTTTCACCTCCTGCATGTGAGCTCCCAAAGGCACCTGGTGGGCCACTGCGAGTAGCAGAATGCTGGACTAGATGGACTCTGGTCTGATCCAGCAGGCTAGTTCTTATGTTCTTCTTATGTTCTTCAAGGTAGAGAAAAGCGGGGTTTAAAAACTAACTGTTCTTTCTGTCCTTTCTCCAGCTGTATGAGATAGCCCGCAATGCCTCCCAGAAGAAAGAAACCGTCCAGTTCATTGCCTTCCCTGCGAGCAAGGGCTTCGGCCACGACTACCTTTCCTCCAAAGCCCCGAACTGCCGGCCATACTGGAAGTGAGTGAGCTGCGCTGCGTAGCGTCCAGAAGGCTCAAACGGCAGTCCTGACCTGGTTTTCTTTTCTGGCATTTCAAAGAGCCGCCCCGTTAGGGGATTTGGTGGGGGGGGTAAATTGGTTGAAGGGCTCCCGGCAAGCAGGTCTGAATCCAGACCAACCAGCCGAATGTCGGAGCCCTTGATTGATGCGAGAACAGAGAAGGCCGAGTTTGTTTTTTCAGCTTCTGGTGGTTGGCTGTGCCTGTAGCTAGCAGGGAGGCAATTAAGAGCACCGATGCTTTTTTGGCAGACAAAGTTCAAAGCACCAACAAAGAGCTGGGGGGGTGTGATCGTCTGCGCGGCACCCACAGCCCAGGGGGACATAAGCCACCTGCCTCGAGCAAACAGCCTCCTTGGGGAAGGGCCTTGGCTCAATGGTACTGGCAGAAGGTGCGGTGAAAGACCTCAGCCTTCGAATCATAGAGTTGGAAGAGACCCCCAGGAACGCCCAACTTCCTGCCATGCAGGAACACACAATCAAAGCACTCCTGACATATGTTCATCCAGCCTCTGCTCTTGGAGGCAGTGAATCCCACTGTCGAACAGCCCTGACAGCCAGGAAGTTCTTCCTAACGATTAGGTGGGATTAGGTGGATTAGGAGCAGCAGTGGCGTAGTGGCTAAGAGCAGTGGCTAAGAGTAGGTGCACTCTGATCTGGAGGAACCGGGTTTGATTCACAGCTCTGCCGCTTGAGTTGTGGAGATTTATCTGAGGAATTCAGATTAGCCTGTACACTCCCACACACGCCAGCTGGGTGACCTTGGGCTAGTCACAGCTTCTCGGAGCTCTCTCAGCCCCACCTGCCTCACAGGGTGTTTGTTGTGAAGGAGGAAGGGCAAGGAGATTGTCAGCCCGTTTGAGTCTCCTGCAGGAGAGAAGGGGGGGATATAAATCCAAACTCTTCTTCTTCTTCTTCTGACAGTCAGGAAGTTCTTCCTAACGATTAGGTGGAATCTCTTTTCTGCACCTTGAATCCATTACTCTGTGTCCTATTTCTGGTGTAGCAGAAAACAAGCTTGCTCCCTCTTCGACATGGGATCCCTTCAAATATCTAAACATGGCTATCATGTCCCCCCTTAACCTTCACTTCTCCTGACTAAACATCCCCAGCTCCTGAAGTCTCTCTTCATAGGGAATGGACTCATAAGAACATAAGAACAAGCCAGCTGGATCAGACCAGAGTCCATCTAGTCCAGCTCTCTGCTACTCGCAGTGGCCCACCAGGTGCCTTTGGGAGCTCACCTGCAGGAGGTGAAAGCAATGGCCTTCTGCTGCTGCTGCTGCTCCCGAGCACCTGGTCTGCTAAGACATTTGCAATCTCAGATCAAAGAGGATCAAGATTGGGAGCCATAGATCGACTTCTCCTCCATAAATCTGTCCAAGCCCCTTTTAAAGCTCTCCAGGTTAGTGGCCATCACCACCTCCTGTGGCAGCATATTCCAAACACCAATCACACGTTGCGTGAAGAAGTGTTTCCTTTTATTAGTCCTAATTCTTCCCCCCAGCATTTTCAATGGATGCCCCCTGGTTCTAGTATTGTGAGAAAGAGAGAAAAATTTCTCTCTGTCAACATTTTCTACCCCCTGCATAATTTTACAGACTTCAATCCTATCCCCCCTCAGACGTCTCCTCTCCAAACTAAAGAGTCCCAAACGCTGCAGCCTCTCCTCATAAGGAAGGTGCTCCAATCCTTCAATCATCCTCATTGCCCTTCTCTGCACTTTTTCTATCTCTTCAATATCCTATTGACTCCACCTGCCTCACAAGGTGTCTGTTGTGGCGAGAAGAAGGGAAAGGAGTTTGTCATCCACCTTGAGTCTCTTTCCAGGAGAGAAAAACGGGGTATAAAAAAAATGGCAGCAACATCCCACCCAAATCAGCCGCTAGAGAAGTGCTAGGGTAGCCACAAGATCCTGCATTTTATTCCTGGTTGGGAAAACCACGCCTGTCTTGGCAGGCTGAGAGTTCCAGCCCCGGTGTTTCCATATGATGGAAATCAAAGTCTCCTCCCACTCCTACACATGAAGCCTGCTGGGTGACCTTGGGCCAGCCCCAGGTATCTCAGGACTCTCTCAGCCCCACCAGGTGTCTGTTGGGAAGAGAAGAAGGGAAAGGAGTCTGTGGTCGATTCTGCACTTTCGTTTTCGACCTAAGTTCGAGCTGCGTTCGACCTAAGCACTCTGCACAACCACTGGGATCGACGTGGTTTTGTACCAGCTTCACCCCACGTAACGGTCAAATTTCCGACTCCAGTTGGGAACTACTACTTTTTCAGGGAACCCCGCTCGAACTCAGCTCGATTCGAGTAAAGTGCGGAATCTCTGGTGCCAGGAGTCCCCCATTCAGCCAATCACAGCTGAGTGTTTCGGGCATGTGTACAGCTGGCCAATCAAAACACGCCACCTTCGTCCCTCCATTCCTGTGGAAGTTTTGTTTATAACGTGTGTGGGGATAGACGGAACATGGCTGTAGAACAGTAGCCAATCGGAACGGAGCGGCGAAGAGGCACAGGATGATCCCGCCCTCCGAGCTGGGATCAAGCTGGTTGCAGTGGGGAACAACAATGGCTTTGACCTAGGTCAGTACCCTTCTCAGGGAACTGGGTCGAACCTATTTTACTCGTGTGCGGAATCGCCCTGTAAGTCCCTTTGAGTCTTCTTAGGAGTATCTTATTCTTCTCTTTTTCTGTGGTGGCAGCTCTCCTCAAAACAACGTTTTAAAAAATTTGCACAGCCAATCAGTTCTGCAATGGTCAATCAGATAAATTGCTGGGCAGAACCATTGCTGGTCTCCTCTTGCTTCTCAAAATCACTTGGGAATGTATTGGTGAGAGCTAAGGTGCCCATGGGCACGATGTTGGAGTAATGGGTAAGAGAAGGTGGATTCTAATCTGGAGAACGGGGTTTGATTCCCTACTCCTCCACCTGAGTGGCCGAGGCTTATCCAGTGAACCAGGTGTGTTTCCACACTCCTACAGGGTGGCTTGGGCTAGTCCAGGGGTAGGGAACCTGCGGCTCTCCAGATGTTCAGGAACTACAATTCCCATCAGCCTCTGTCAGCATGGCCAATTGGCCATGCTGGTAGAAAACTGATGGGAGTAGTTCTGGTATCTGGGCTCCCCTGGAAATCTGGAAGGGCTAGTCTCTCTCTGAACTCTCTCAGCCCCACAAGGTGTCTGTTGTGGGGAGAGGAAGGGAAAGGAACTTGAAAGCCACCTCGAGTCTCTTTTACAGGAGAGAAAGGTGGGGCATCAATCCAAACTCCTCTTCCTCTTCTTCGTCGTCGTGCACGGACCTTTCAAACAGGGACAGAATTTCTCTAGCAGAGTGTAGAGCGGCTGAAAAACCAGACATCCCTACTCATCTTGGGCCCTTACGAGAGAAGGCAGCCCTTCATTCCATAGCCAACCTGAAAGCTCTCAGGAATCAGAGGCGATATTGTGGCAGAGACTGTTCTTTTCCTTGTTTGCAGAAGAAGAGTTTGGAGTTACATCCCCCCTCCCTCTCCTGTAAGGAGACCCAAAGGGGCTTACAATCTCCTTCCCACCCACCCACCCCCAACAAACACCCTGTCAGGTAGGTAGGGCTGAGATAACTGTGAGTAGAAGGGATACGGCACCCATCCTGGTTTTCCTCAGGATTCTTGCGTGTCTCTGTGGAGCCTCAAAGATAACTGGCATCAGCATGCGGGCATAGCGCAGTGGCGTAGGAGGTTAAGAGCTCGTGTATCTAATCTGGAGGAACTGGGTTTGATTCCCAGCTCTGCCGCCTGAGCTGTGGAGGCTTATCTGGGGAATTCAGATTAGCCTGGGCACTCCCACACACGCCAACTGGGTGACCTTGGGCTAGTCACAGCTTCTCGGAGCTCTCTCAGCCCCACCTACCTCACAGGGTGTTTGTTGTGAGGGGGGGAGGGCAAGGAGATTGTCAGCCCCTTTGAGTCTCCTGCAGGAGAGAAAGGGGGGATATAAATCCAAACTCTTCCTCCTCTTCCTCCTCCTCTTCTTCTTCCTCTTCTTCTTCTTCTTCTCCCCCCTGTTCACCACTCAAGGCGGAAGGTGATCCAGAGACGGGCACATTTGTAACTTGCACGGGAGGCAAATATTTTCAGCGGCACAGAGTTGGAAAACGGCTTTCTTTTTATCTTTCCCCTCACAGAGATTTTCTCCAGAGCATCAAATGATCGGCGTCCGTCTACAGTCGAGCCCAGCTGGGAGGAGAGTCCTTTGACCTTTTCCACGCGCACAGCCAACCATGGGTTTTCCCCGTGGTCAAACTTTGTGTTGTAATGTTTTCTGTGAAATCATTCCACACACACCTCCATCCTGCCCATTTTGTCATTTGACTCTTGAGTTGCAATTATTCCACGTGCCGCCGCTGAAAATAAATTATTTGTCATGGTGACGGGCAAGATGTCATCCATGATGCAGAAGAATCACCCTCCCCTTCAGCTATTTTCTCCTCCTACTCCTCCTGTTTTCAAAAGGATCTTTTTAAAAATTTCTCTTTTGCATTGGTGATAAGAGCATGGACAGAAGGCAGGTCGATTGCATCAGCTTTGGAGCGAGGCATGTCACCTTCAGAAGATACAATATATCAGCAGCTAGGTATCAGTAAAATTGACAAGGGAAGTTGCTTTTGCAGGAGGAAATTAGAATCATACAGTTGGAAGAGACCCCAAGGGGCCATCAAGTCCAACCCCCTGCCGTGCAGAAACACACAATCAGAGCACTCCTGACAGATGGTCATCCGGCCTCTCTTTAAAAACCTCCAAAGAAGGAGACTCCGCCACACTCCGAGGTCGTGAATTCCACTGTCGAACAGCCCTGACTGTCAGGAAGTTTTTCCTGATGTTTATTAGGTGGGATCTCTTTTCCTGTATCTTGAACCCATCACTCCTGGTCCTAGTCTCTGGAGAAGCAGAAAACAAGCTCTCTCCCTCACTAGCATGGCATCCCTTCAAATATCTAAATATGGCTATTATGTCACCCCTTAACCTTCTCTTCACCAAAGTAAACATCTCAGGCTCCCTAAGTCTCTCCTCGTAGAGGCATGGATTCCAGACCTTTTACCATTGTGGTTGCCCTCCTCTGGACCCGTTCCGGCTTCTCAACGTCCTTCTTGAATTGCAGTGCCCAGAACTGTACACCGTATTCCAGGCGACAAACTGACAAAACAGCTGGTGTACTTTGGCCATCCCTTGTTAACCCCCTACTGCAAACCCTTGTCAATTTCACTAACTGCAGACACAGTGTGTCTTCAGGATGAAATTGACAAAGCTGACCCAATTGATCTGTCCTTTCCGTTCTACTGCTAATACAATAAAGAAAAAAATTGCTTTTAAAACAGACAACAAAGGAAGCAGAAAATGTCTGAATGGGAGGTTGGGCGTCCACACGGAGTTGTGATGAGGGCCATGTGTTTAGGGCCATGTGTTTAGTGGGGCAAGACGAATAAAAACTGCTTCAATACAATCGCACGCTCACAGGAAGTTGGCCTGGAAACAGACGGAAGAAACACTGCAGTAAACGAGCTCAAGAGAACAGCGGAGGAAATGTTTCCGGAGCCGAACAAAGGAAAAAAGAATCAGAACTTAAAAGGAAAAAAAAGTAGCATTTGGTGGCAAGATATATTGTAAACCGCCTCATGAAGGAACGTCATTTGTTTTTACTTTTTGGGGACCTGTAGTAAAACAAAAAAATGGGAAGGGAGAGTGTGGCTTTTTTCCTTTATTGTAGGCCTGTGTGTATTCAGGAATGCATGATGTGGTACATCAGACAAAACACCATTCAGAGGCTAACAGCAAAAACTGACCCCCCCTAAGCTTCTTGCTGAAGGGGGGGGAGGGGTCACCAAAACTTTAGCCCTCCTGTGTCTGAACTGGACTACTGTCGAGCTCGGCTGCACAGAGATCTACTCTCATCTGTCTTCCTAATTGTACGCAAGCAACTGTGCAGCCGCCGAGCTGCTTCGCCGACCTGCCCTCAACGGGCAGACCAAGCACATAGCACCGGTTGTGTCGTTTAAAGCACCGTGGTCTGGTGGAAAAGGATTATAGGCTCACCTCTTATGGGAGGACCGCTGGGAAGGGAACAGCAAACAGCATGAGCCGAGTTTCCCGGCTGCTTCCGTCCCCTCCTTCCCCAATGGGTGCTGTGCTATGTTAAGGAACCAATACACTACTACCAAGAGTCAATAAGAGGGGTAACCTGTCTGAGACTAACCTACACGTGATTTTCTAAAAACCAGATTTGAGTCCAGGAGTACCGTAGAGACCAACAGGATTACAGGTCGATAAGCTTTCAAGAACCAAAGTGCCCGCCGTTAAGAACATAAGAACAAGCCAGCTGGATCAGACCAAAGTCCATCTAGTCCAGCTCTCTGCTACTCGCAGTGGCCCACCAGGTGCCTTTGGGAGCTCACTTACTTTACGTTCAGTTACTTTTGACAGTCGAAAGCTCCTACCCCAAATAACTTGTCAAAAAGGATGTTGACGAGATAGAAAAAGTGCAGAGAAGGGCCACGAGGATGATTGAGGGACTGGAGCACCTTCCCTATGAGGAGAGGCTGCAGCGTTTGGGACTCTTTCGTTTGGAAAGGAGATGTCTGAGTGGGGATAGGATTGAAGTCTATACAATTATGCAGGGGGTAGAAAATGTTGACAGAGAGAAATTTCTCTCTCTTTCTCACAATACTAGAACCAGGGGGCATCCATTGAAAATGCTGGGGGGAAGAATTAGGACTAATAAAAGGAAACACTTCTTCACGCAACGTGTGATTGGTGTTTGGAATATGCTGCCACAGGAGGTGGGGATGGCCACTAACCTGGAGAGCTTTAAAAGGGGCTTGGACAGATTTATGGAGGAGAAGTCGATTTGTGGCTACCAATCTTGATCCTCCTTGATCTGAGATTGCAAATGCCTTAGTAGACCAGGTGCTCAGGAGCAGCAGCAGCAGCAGCAGGCCATTGCTTTCACATCCTGCAGGTGAGCTCCCAAAGGCACCTGGTGGGCCACTGCGAGGAGCAGAGAGCTGGACTAGATGGACTCTGGTCTGATCCATCTGGCTTGTTCTTATGTTGCTCTCTAAGGTGCCAACTGGACTCGGATCTAGCAGTTCTACTCACGGGTTCCCTCTGAAACTATTTTAGAAGCTATCTGACCTCACCTGTGGCTCCCGTTACCGTTTTTCATGCAAGTCATTTGCAGCGAAGGGATCAGCAACCTGCGGTCAGTTGATTCCCCTCCTCCTCGATATTCCCGGGCAACTGTGGGTTTTGTTTTTAGGAGGCTGACCATTACAGAACTCCAATTTCCCCCAGGAAGAAGGGAGGAGAAGCCAGGAGATTTGAACGTGACCTACACACACCTTGCTCGTTCCCACTTAACGCAGCCTCCAAATAGCTCAGATCCCCTTAGACACCCAGAAGCCAAATTGCAAGAGCCCCATAACCTTTACTACTGGTAACACCTAAGCAACGCTGGGGGGACGCGTTCCCCACCCTGTACAGCACAGCCGCTATGCAAACAAGAGCTAAGCATTTCTCGGGTTCACATGTGTAACTTGTCGGTCATCTCGTTGGCCATCTGCTCATCGGCCACGTCCCGGGGCACGTTGGGGGGCGGGATCTTGATGTCGGAAGGCTCCACGCCCCAGACGTCCCGGGCGTATTCCTTGATGGTCCTGTCGCTGGAGAACTTCCCGGAGGCCGCAATGTTCCGGATGACTGTTTTGGTCCACTCCCTGGAGTTCTAGGAAGGGAGAGAAAGAGGATGAGTCTGGACAAGAGCCAAAGGCCGGCCGGCCATCCATCCATCCATCCATCCATCCATCCATCCATCCATCCATCCATCCATCCATCCATCCATCCATCCATCCATCCATCCATCCATCCATCCATCCATCCATCCAATACACTGCACGCCCCTGAAAAGGCTCTGGGTGGTGTACAACAATAAAATACAAAAAAATTACATATATTAAAATCAGATCCATCATTTAAAATATAGCATTATAAGAAGAAGAAGAAGAAGAGTTTGTATTTATATTTCCCTTTCTCTCCTATAGGAGACTCAAAGGGGCTTACAATCTCCCTGCCCTTCCCCCCTCACAACAAACATCTGTGAGGTAGGTGGGGCTGAGAGAGCTCCGAGAAGCTGTGACTAGCCCAAGGTTTCCCAGCTGGCGTGTGCTGGAGTGCACGAGCTAATCTAGTTCACCAGATAAGCCTCCACAGCTCAAGTGGGGAATCAAAACCCACTTCTCCAGATTAGAGTGCACCTTGCTCTTAACCACTACATCACACTGGAGAAGAAGAGAAGAAGAAGAGTTTGTATTTATATCCCCCCTTTCTCTCCTGTAGGAGACTCAAAGGGGCTGACAATCTCCTTGCCCTTCCCCCCTCACAACAAACACCCTGGGAGGTAGGTGGGGCTGAGAGAGCTCCGAGAAGCTGTGACTAGCCCAAGGTCACCCAGCTGGCGTGTGTGGGAGTGCCCAGGCTAATCTGGATTCCCCAGAGAAGCCTCCACAGCTCAGGCAGCAGAGCGGGGAATCAAACCCGGTTCCTCCAGATTAGAATGCACCTGCTCTTAACCTCCTACGCCACTGCTGCTCCTTTACTACTTTATAACACGGCAGACGGCAACTCAGAGAAAGAAGGAAGAGACCTCATACTCCCTGAATACGTAACAGAATCCACCAACTAAGGTGTTATACGGGGGTTAACGGGGGATGGCAGATCAGCAGCCAGCATCTCCAAAAGCCCAGGGAGCAACCACCCTGTGAAGCAGGCACAGTTTGTATCTGAGGCTTATTGTGCACAGAGCGGTTTTTGCAATGCTCCTAGCCCCATGGGCCCTCCGCAGTGGGATCTCCTCGTGTTTCCCCGTTTAAACACGAGGAGCTGCCCCACTATCTGCCGCACGGCTCTAGATCACCCCACGTCCCATGTCGCTCCAGACAAAAGGAAAGATTGATATTACCCTTTAAAGGTAATATTGACTCCACACCTTTAATATTTAAAAGATGTGGAATCCATGCCCTACGAAGAGAGGCTTGGGGCCCTGGGGATGTTTAGTTTGGTGAGGAGAAGGTTAAGAGGTGACACGATAGCCCTGTTTAAATATTTGAAGGGATGTCATGTTGGTGAGGGCTTGTTTTCTGCTGCCTCAGAGACTAGGATACCGAGTAATGGATTCAATAGGAGTATCGTGTCTAGATCGAGGGATGTAATTGTACTTCTCTATTCTGCATTGGTCAGACCTCACCTGGAATATTGTGTACAGTTCTGGGCACCACAATTCCAGAATGATATTGACAAGCTGGAAGGGGTCTAGAGGAGGGCCACCAAAATGGGAAAAGGTTTGGAATCCATGCCCTACAAGGAGAGACTTAGGGAGCTGGGCATGTTTAGTCTGGTCAAGAGAAGGTTAAGAGGTGACATGATAGCCATGTTCAGATATCTGAAGGGATGTCATATTGATGAGGGAGCAAGCTTGTTTTCTGCCGCTCCAGAGACCAGGACCAGGAGTCATGGGCTCAAGGTGAAGGAAAAGAGATTCCTAAACATTAGAAAGAACTTCCTGACCATCAGGGCTGTTCAACAGTGGAATACACGGAGGTTTTTCAAGAGAGGCTGGATGGCCACCAGTTAGGAGTGCTTTGATTGTGCGTTCCTGCATTACAGGGGATTGGACTTGATGGCCCCTTGGGGTCTCTTCCAACTCTATGATTCTAATTTCCTCCTGCAAAAGCGACTTCCCTTGTCAATTTTACTGGTGCCTAGAAAACCCACAAAGAACGGTAGCATCTGGCTTCAACTAATCTTCAAAGGCTTCAATGTGCATAAAATTTGCCCAAAGAGATGTTCTTACCATTTGGACAAATTTTATGTACACTGAAAATACCACCTGCCCACGAGCCTTCGAAGCCAGGCACTACCGGAAATTGGCAGCTCGTTGTGGGTTTTCTATTGAGCTTAGACAAGCTTTCATTGACGCGAATTGTTGAATGATGGTATGCTCTGACGTGTATTTGTGGAGATCGGGGCATCAGTTGTCTCATAGCTGCATTTGTAGATGCTGTTCACACTAGTGCCGTGGTGGCGAACCTTTGGCACTCCAGATGTTATGGACTACAGATGATGGCACTCCAATTGGCCATGCTGGCAGGGACTGATGGGAATTGTAGTCCATAACATCTGGAGTGCCAAAGGTTCGCCACCACTGCGACTAGTGACTAAAGTGTTAAACTATCCAGTCCTACTGACTGTTAGTCATTGTTCTGTGCTTTGCTCATAGTTTTGATTATTAGTGCACAATCCCCACCTTTGTATGGAGTTAAAGAGCTGGACTCCAATCTGGGAGCTCTGGGTTCTAATCCCACCTCAGTCATGAAGCTCATGGGGTGAGTTGGAAGTTGCCTACGGCCACCCTGAGCTACTCTGAAAAAAGGGTGGGACACTGGACTCATCTTTACATACCATGTAGAGTTGACTGACGCTGTCTTGACACCGGACATAAGCTTCGTAGTCTGCAAAAACTTTAAACCTATTCAAAGGCAACAGAAGAAGTTGATCAGTGTTGATTTGCTCACCTCAATGCACGGCAGCTGTGAAAAAGGCAAACTCTATGCTGGGGATCATTAGGAAAGGAGTTGATAATAAAACTGCAAGGATTGTCATGCCCTTATATAAAGCCGTGGTGCGACCGCACTTGGAGTACTGTGTTCAGTTCTGGTCGCCACATCTCAAAAAGGATATCAAAGAGGTAGAAAAAGTGCAGAGAAGGGCAACAAGGATGATTAAGGGACTGGAGCACCTTCCTTATGAGGAGAGGCTGCAGCGTTTGGGACTCTTTAGTCTGGAGAGGAGGCGTCTGAGGGGGGGTATGATTGAAGTCTATCAAATTATGCATGGGGTAGAAAATGTTGACAGAGATAAATTTTTCTCTCTTTCTCACAATACTAGAACCAGGGGGCATTCATTGAAAATGCTGGGGGGAAGAATTAGGACTAATAAAAGGAAACTCTTCTTCACGCAACGTGTGATTGGTGTTTGGAATATGCTGCCACAGGAGGTGGTGATGGCCACTCACCTGGATAGCTTTAAAAAGGGCTTGGACAGATATATGGAGGAGAAGTCGATCTATGGCTCCCAATCTCGATCCTCCTTGATCTGAGATTGCAAATGCCTTAGCAGACCAGCTGCTCAGGAGCAGCAGCAGCAGCAGGCCATTGCTTTCACCTCCTGCACGTGAGCTCCCAAAGGCACCTGGTGGGCCACTGCGAGTAGCAGAGTGCTGGACTAGATGGACTCTGGTCTGATCCAGCAGGCTAGTTCTTCTGTTCTTTATGCAGCTAGATTGCTCGTCAGGACCAGTTTCGGCCAGCATGGCGTAGTGGTTTAGAGCAGAGGACCCTCATCTGTTATGCTGCTGTGTTTCAATTGGAAGCTACCCTGAATCTGACTTATTGGGAAGGGGCAGGACATAAATTAAACAAACAAACAAATCACTGCTAGGACTCCAATGTGGTGGTAGAAATGAGAAATGTCAGGAAACTCCTTGTGCGTAGAGGGTTGGCGACAAGTCCTGTCGGGAGCCGCAAAGCAAGGCTGAGGCCCAAATGAAGGAACTACATGCGAACGTTGGCCCCTTGCCTAAATAGAAGGAATGCGGCATAGCGGGGCCAAGATGCACCCTGTGACTGGCAATTGCTCCTTCCTGGAAAAAAAATCCCATCCCTTCACTTCTGTGACTCTTCCTAGGTTTACGTGAGACAGGAAATCAGGAGAGCCAAGGGCAGGGATCTTCAGACTATGGCCCTCCAGATGTTCATGAACTACAATTCCCATCAGCCCTGCCACTTGGCTATGCTGGCAGAGGCTCATGGGAATTGTAGTCCATGAACCTCTGGAGGGCCATAGTTTGAAGACCCCTGGCCAAGGGCAACCAATCCCTTTGCTAAGCTGTGAACCTCAGAAGAATGGACGGTCCAGAAGAACGGGCTTTGATGGACCTCTCCCACTGACTTGGGTGCTTTCGCGTGAATTCAGAAGGCCTGGGGTGAACCAAACGCAGCATTTGAGAGACGCGACCCACTCACCTGTCATGGTGAAACAACATGTCGACCACGTCTCTGAAAAGGTCGGGTTGTTTGGGTGAGAAGAAGCCACTCTTGATCTGGTCGATGGCGTGCTTGAGCTCAGGAATCCGGTCATAATAGTCTTTAGCGATGTACCTGTCGGAAAGAGGACAACTCAAGTTCATAAGCAAAGGGAAGCAAAGCGCCAGGCGTTGCAACGCGTTTCCAGCTTTACGGTCCGGCTATCAGGAACTTTCCTGACCAAAGTTCCAGATCAGAGTGCACCTGCTCTTAGCCACTACGCCACTGCTGTACCGTCTTGAACACATGAAGCGGGAAATGCCCGCTCACAACATCGGAGGTGATGTAAAGACTTATAAGGTTACTAAAGTGCTAAGTGCATATAAACAATATTTTGTAGTCCAAAATTATTTCAAGTGACCGGACGCCAGGTCTACATGACAGACATACAGCCTCACTAGATAGAGTGATAGTCGGCTTACCCCCTCATACAAAAGCTTATTAAATGGTGGTGCCACAAGGGGTGGGTGTATGTATAGTTTATAGCATTTAGCACAGGGGTCTGCAACCTGCGGCTCTCCAGATGTTCATGCACTACAAATCCCATCAGCCCCTGCCAGCATGGCCAATTGGGGAGTTGCTCGCCAGGGTCACTAGCCCAGTTATCTGTGATCTGTGTTAAGCCATCAAGAGAGAGAGGAAAGGCCAATTGGCCATGCTGGCAGGGGCTGATGGGATTTGTAGTCCATGAACCTCTGGAGAGCCGCGGGTTGCAGACCCCTGATTTAGTACTTCGACATATTCAAGTATTAAATTGGTGTGGCAGCCACAGCACAACGTGTTCTGTGATTAAGAACATAAGAACATAAGAACAAGCCAGCTGGATCAGACCAAAGTCCATCTAGTCCAGCTCTCTGCTACTCGCAGTGGCCCACCAGGTGCCTTTGGGAACTCACATGTAGGATGTGAACGCAATGGCCTTCTGCGGCTGTTGCTTCCGAGCACCTGGTCTGTTAAGGCATTTGCAATCTCAGATCATGGAGGATCAAGATTGGGAGCCATAAATCGACTTCTCCTCCATAAATCTGTCCAAGCCCCTTTTAAAGCTCTCCAGGTTAGTGGCCATCACCACCTCCTGTGGCAGCATATTCCAAACTCCAATGACACGTTGCGTGAAGAAGTGTTTCCTTTTATTAGTCCTAATTCTTCCCCCCAGCATTTTCAATGAATGCCCCCTGGTTCTAGTATTGTGAGAAAGAGAGAAAAATTTCTCTCTGTCAACATGTTCTACCCCAGATTCTCTGATGTCCAGATCACAGCCAAAGCTGAAAGTCTCTAGCATCTAGCAACTTTAGTCTATTAAGCAGTATTGCTTGCTCAGACTGGCAGCAGTTTTCCAGGGCTGCAGGGTCTCAGAGGCTGTGGCTCCGTGGTGGAGTGTCTGCGGAGCAGGCAGAAGGCCCTAAGTTCGGCCCCCAAGTATAGGGACGTCACTTGGTCTTTGTGGTGGATCCACAGCCTCTCCCTGTACAGTCTTGAACACGTGAAGTGGCCTTGTACGAAACAAACCATCAGTCTATCAATGTCAGTATTGCCTACTCAACGGGGAGCTGCTCTCCAGGTGTCAGAAGGAGGCTTTCACATCCCCTGCTCCCCAATTCCTCCAACTGGAGATGCTGAAGGTTGAGCCTGGGAATTTTGCAGGCCCAGCAGACGCAGCAGTGCCATATTGGTTAAGAGCAGGTGCATTCTAATCTGGAGGAACCGGGTTTGATTCCCCACTCTGCCGCTTGAGCTGTGGAGGCTTATCTGGGGAATTCAGATTAGCCTGTACACTCCCACACACGCCAGCTGGGTGACCTTGGGCTAGTCACAGCTTTTCAGAGCTCTCTCAGCCCCACCTACCTCACAGGGTGTTTGTTGTGAGGGGGGAAGGGCAAGGAGATTGTAAGCCCCTTTGAGTCTCCTACAGGAGAGAAAGGGGGGATATAAATCCAAACTCTTCTTATCACAGAGACACGGCCCCTCCGCCCTCCGCTCACCCTCTTTTGTCCAGCTCGTCCACATCCGACACGCGCATGCCAA
>NC_059426.1:177778402-177800519 GCF_021028975.2 Sphaerodactylus townsendi
GGCATAGGACAGTTGGTGGCGAACCTTTGGCACTCCAGATGTTATGGACTACAATTCCCATCAGCCCCTGCCAGCATGGCCAATTGGCATAGACAGTTGGCATAGGACAGTGCCAAAGTGTTCACCACCACGGGCATAGGAGGTAACTGTTAATTGGACATTATCTAGAGCTGGGAGCTCACATCCCATTCCTAAGTCCCTCCAACCCAGCCGCAGGAACTTGGCCTTTGACAGATTTAATTTCTGTCAGCTCTGTTTTAGCCAATCGTTTCAGCCGAGGGTCTGGTTCCATATCTGGCAGGCTTTATGCGTGTTCTGTGAAAGGAAAACTGAGCAAGGGCCAAGAAATTCCACCAAGGAATCTGGAGCCCCCTTAGTACGATTCACAGTCCCTTGTGGAAAGTCACAACGTCTTTAGTCTGGCCAAGAGAAGGTTAAGAGGTGACATGATAGCCATGTTCAGATAACTGAAGGGATGTCATGTTGGTGAGGGAGGCAAAAATATGGAGGCAAAAATATTCAGAGGTGTGGCAGTTTCTGAACTCAACACCACTGGCCTCCAGAGAACAAGAAAGCCTAAGGGGAAACCTGGCACGTTGTAGCTGGGTCTGGTGCCAGCGTGGTGTAGTGGTTAAGAGCAGGTGCACTCTAATCTGGAGAACCGGGTTTGATTCCCTGCTCTGCCACTTGAGCTGTGGAGGCTTATCTGGGGAACCAGATTAGCTTGTGCATGCCAAAACATGCCAGCTGAGTGACCTCGGGCTAGTCACAGTTCTTTGGAGCACTCTCAGCCCCACCTACCTTACAGGGTGTTTGTTGTGAGGTGGGGGGAAGGGAAAGGAGCTTGTAAGCCACCTTGAGTCTCCTTGCAGGAGAGAAAGGGGGGGATATAAATCCAAACTCCTCCTCTTCTTCTTATTATTCCTTCCCCTTTTTTCCCTTCATTTCATTTGAATAGGCCAAAATAAAGGGTAAACAAATTGCAGTTATCCAATTGGATTTATTAAATGGGAGCCCCTTTGGAAGAAGATGAGGAGTTTGGATTTATATCCCCCCTTTCTCTCCTGCAAGGAGACTCAAAGGGGCTGACAATCTCCTTGCCCTTCCCCCCCTCACAACAAACACCCTGTGAGGTGGGTGGGACTGAGAGAGCTCCAAGAAGCTGTGACTAGCCCAAGGTCACCAATCTGGCATGTGTGGGAGTACACAGGCTAATCTGAATTCCCCAGATAAGCCTCCGTCCGTCCGTCCGTCCGTCCATCCATCCATCCAATACACTGCACGCCCCTGAAAGGCTCTGGGTGGTGTACAACAATAAAATACAAAAAAATTACATATATTAAAATCAGATCCATCATTTAAAATATAGCATTATAAGAAGAAGAAGAAGAAGAAGAAGAAGAGTTTGTATTTATATTCCCCTTTCTCTCCTATAGGAGACTCAAAGGGGCTTACAATCTCCCTGCCCTTCCCCCCCTCACAACAAACACCCTGTGAGGTGGGTGGGGCTGAGAGAGCTCCGAGAAGCTGTGACTAGCCCAAGGTCACCAATCTGGCATGTGTGGGAGTGCCCAGGCTAATCTGAATCCCCCAGATAAGCCTCCACAGCTCAGGTGGCAGAGCTGGGAATCAAACCCGGTTCCTCCAGATCAGAGTGCTCCTGCTCTTAGCCACTGCGCCACTGCTGCTGAAGTTAAATGAGGAATGTTGGGGGTGCCAGTCGTCGGTCGATTTGGATGATCAGGGTGTGCTGATTGAGAGGAGCATTTTTAACTTGTATTGAAGTATCCAATTGTGTATGCTGTGAGCCGCTTTGAGCGTGCCCTTTGGCTGGGGCAAAATGAGATACAAATCACAATAAAGTAAAAGTAAAGAGTGCTGAGTTTCTCATTCAGCACGTCTTTCTCTCAGCCCCACCTACTTCACAAGGTGTCTGTTGTGGGGAGAGGAAGGGAAAGGAGTTTGTAAGCCGCCTTGAGTCTCCTTACAGGAGAGAAAGGTGCACTCTAATCTGGAGAACCGGGTTCGATCCCCCTCTCTGCCACTTGAGCTGTGGAGGCTTATCTGGTGAACTAGATTAGCTTGTGCACTCCCTCACACGCCAGCTGGGTGGCCTGAAGTCTCCTTACAGGAGAGAAAGGGGGGTATAAATCCAAACTCCTCTTCTTCCCTTTTTCATATCTGAAGTTCTTTGCAGCATAGGGAAGCCCCAGGGTTTAGTAGAAGCGAAGGAGTCAAATGTACACGTGTTGGCAACATGGTGCCCCATCAAGGAGAAACGCGGCCCCGCCCAGGCGATTCCCAGCTCTCCCTTCTTACCTGCTTCACTTTGGCGACCTCTCGGATGAAAATCTCATCGTGGACAAATTTGTGCAGCTTCGTCAGCTGGTGCAGATCTTTCACATACTCCTCGCCGATTTTCTGCAAGAGGAAGGAGACGTAGTGACACGCCTGAACCCCTTCTGGGATAGCCACTAGGGACGAAGCCCTGAGTGACTGGACTACATGATTAAGTCATGACTGTCAGTGTTACCCCCAGGGGCGTAGGCAGAGGTGGGATCCAGCAGGTTCTCACAGGTTCCCAAGAGTAGGTTACTAATTATTTGTGTGTGCCGAGAGGGGGTGACTAATTGGTGATTTTGCCACGTGATTTTTGCCTCAGTTACGCCCCTCCTCTCAGCAGTAGCGCGCAGAACTTGAAGCAGTCTAGCGGGAGGTGCACCGGCGTGCGTGGCAGCCTGCGCCTGCATACATTTGTTTCCTGTCCAAGGACCGGCGCAGCGGCTGCGTCCTTGCCACAGACCCACCCAGCAATGCCCCGCCCCGGAATGCCCAGCCACACCCCCGGAATGCCCCGCCCAGCCCCACTGGCGCTACGCCACAGTTTGAATCCCACCACCATGGGAACCTGTTACTCAAATTTTTGGATCCCATCACTGGGCGTAGGGGCTGCTAAGGTACTGTGGTAGGGGTCCCCAACCATTTTGAGCTGACTTCTCTCCGTGACATCCCTCTGAAGATGCCGGCCACAGATGCAGGTAAAACGTGAGGAACAAGATCTACCAGACCACAGCCACACAGCCCAGAAAGCCCACCAGAACCACCCGATTTGTCTCATAGCACAGCCCAGCAACGTGCAAGACCCCATTTCTGCAAAGCCGAGGAATATTCGGTTACCTCCGCAATTAATTCGGCCAGTCCCGGGTTACACAGCAGGAGCCAGCGCCGGGGAGTGATGCCGTTGGTTTTGTTCTGAAACTTCTCGGGCTCAATATCCGCAAAGTCCTTGAACCTGCCACAAGCAGAAAGGCAAAGGGGCCTGGCTCAGTCTCCTGGCTTCAAGGGGCTAACAGAAGCCATGCAGGGACAGCTGGCAACGACGACTCCGCAGGCAATGCTGTCCACATGTGAAAACCGCCCTACGATATGCACACTGAGCATTTTGCCACAATGGATTGTCGAAGGCTCTTGGGGTCTCCTCCAACTCTATGATTCCATGACCGATTACTTGACTGGAAGTAGGGGTGGGTAGCGTGGTGGCCAAGTTTGCAGATGATACCAAATTATGTAGGGTGGTGAGAACCACAAAGGATTGCGAAGAGCTCCAAGCGGACCTTGATAAATTAGGTGAGTGGGCTCAGAAATGGCAAATGCAGTTCAATGTAGCAAAATGTAAAGTGATGCACACAGGGGCAAAAAATCCAAACTTCACATACACGCTACAGGGGTCAGTGCTATCAGTCACAGACCAGGAAAGGGATTTGGGCGTCTTAGTTGATAGTTCCATGGGAATGTCAACTCAATGCATGGCAGCTGTGAAAAAGGCAAACTCTATGCTGGGGATAATTAGGAAAGGAGTTGATAATAAAACTGCAAGGATTGTCATGCCCTTATATAAAGCCGTGGTGCGACCGCACTTGGAGTACTGTGTCCAGTTCTGGTCGCCACATCTCAAAAAGGATATCGAAGATATAGAAAAAGTGCAGAGAAGGGCAACGAGGATGATTGAAGGATTGGAGCACCTTCCTTATGAGGAGAGGCTGCAGCGTTTGGGACTCTTTAGTTTGGAGAGGAGACGTCTGAGGGGGGATATGATTGAAGTCTATAAAATTATGCATGGGATAGAAAATGTTGACGGAGAGAAATTTCTCTCTCTTTCTCACAATACTAGAACCAGGGGGCATCCATTGAAAATGTTGGGGGGAAGAATTAGGACTAATAAAAGGAAACACTTCTTCACGCAACGTGTGATTGGTGTTTGGAATCTGCTGCCACAGGAGGTGGTGATGGCCACTCACCTGGATAGCTTTAAAAGGGGCTTGGACAGATTTATGGAGGAGAAGTCGATTTATGGCTACCAATCTTGATCCTCTTTGATCTGAGATTGCAAATGCCTTAGCAGACCAGGTGCTCAGGAGCAGCAGCAGCAGCAGAAGGCCATTGCTTTCACATCCTGCCTGTGAGCCCCCAAAGGCACCTGGTGGGCCACTGCGAGTAGCAGAGTGCTGGACTAGATGGACTCTGGTCTGATCCAGCTGGCTTGTTCTTATGACTACAGTCCAGGGCTACTGTCCACAGGGTCTGCAACCTGCTGCTCTCGGATGTTCATGGACTACAAATCCCATCAGCCCCTGTCAGTATGGCCAACTGGCTGATGGGAATTGTAGTCCATGAACATCTGGAGAGCCGCAGGTGGCAGACCCCCGAATAGGTAACTTTTTCAAAATAAGAGGCTGCTGCATTTAAAATTTTCAAAATCCAGGGCTGCTTCTGCAACGTTCTTCTTCAGCTCAGACAGCAATCGGGGTTGAGAAAGATGACTTCCTTCCCTCCCGCCCGGTTCTTGCTGAAAGCCGGTCTCTCCCCTTCCCCTCGATGGCCGGCATCTGACACAGAGGCCTCTTGGGAAAGCTCCACTCCAGGGCATCCAACTAGTGTTGCCAACCTCCTGGCACGGTCTGGAGATGCCCTGGAAATTAGATCTGCAAATGACGGAGATCAATTCCCCTGGAGAAATGAACTTCTTTGGAGGGAAGGGGGGCCTCTGTGGTATCATATCCGTGGCTGAGGCCCCTTCCTTTCCCAAACCCCGCCTCCCTCAGGCTCCTCCCCAAATTTCCAGGAATTTCCCCATCATGCGCTGGTAATTCTACACCTGACATCCTTGCAGTCCACGTTAGGCAACCTGCAGGCATAATTTCCAGCCCAGTTTAGCCACAAAGAGGAACGTCGGCTCTTCCGTAATCCCCAAGAAGCAAGAACGAAAGAGACTCTGAACATGGTCAGCGTGATGGTTTCGGTGTCGGCTAAAGGTCAGCCGCAGCTCCAACAGCCAACACCATCACAGCAGGGTCCCCAAACTGTCCCTTCTCGCTCGTAACAATCAATCCACAATCCAGATAAATGGGTACAGTGTAAACACAAAAGCAATCGGTCGATGTGGGTTTTCCGGGCTGTATGGCCGTGGTCTGGTAGATCTGGTTCCTAATGTTTCGCCTGCATCTGTTTCTGGCATCTTCAGAGGTGTGAACAGACTTCCCTCTGCGATACACCTCTGAAGATGCCAGCCACAGATACAGGCGAAACGTTAGGAACCAGATGTACCAGACCACGGCCACACAGCCCAGAAAACCCACCACAACCAGTTGAATCCGGCCGTGAAAGCCTTCGACAATACACAAAAGCAATCCACTGAACAGAAAGCACAAAACCCTGGCTGTGTAATAATAACTGTAAACAAGTATAAATGTGTACTTAAATCATATTTGTTTATGAGTAAACACAGTGAATTAAGACCAGCAAATGATGTAAACCATTCCCAATTAAGAATGAAAGAAGAATTTGGATTTATATCCCCCCTTTCTCTCCTATAAGGAGACTCAAAGGGGCTGACAATCTCCTTTCCCTTCCCCCCCCCCAACAAACACCCTTTGAGGTAGGTGGGGCTGAGAGAGCTCTGAAGAACTGTGACTAGCCCAAGGTCACCCAGCAGGCGTGTGTGGGAGTGCACAAGCGAATCTGGCTCACCAGTTAAGCCTCCACAGCTCAAGTGGCAGAGCGGGAAGTCAAACCCAGTTCTCCAGATTAGACTGCACCTGATGGGGCTGATGGAAATTGCAGTCCATGAACATCTGAAGGTTCTCCAGATGGGAATCTACCTGCTCTTAACCACGGCATCCCGGCTCTAAAAAGAAACAGGCAGGGTTGTGTGCTTCGTGCTCAGTTGGTTGCCCTTCTCAAACACACCCCGTCCACGCACGAACAAATGAACAAAAGGCACATGGCTTACACTTGGTTCCGGATGATATCCGAGTGGATCTTTGCCACCCCGTTGACTGCATGGGAGCCGACGATGCAGAGATGGGCCATGTTAATGCGCTTGACCCCTTCCTCTTCGATCAGGGACATCCGCCTGATGCGCTCAACGTCCTTCGGAAACATGACCGAGATTCTCTGCAAGTGAGCAAAAGCAGGCCCGGCTCGGTCACTCAGAGTCCCTTCAGAGGACGCCAGACAGACACCCCTGCCTGGGATGCCGTCAGTCACCGAAATCCACATGCAAAGCTTGGAACGGCCAATATTTATTTATTTATTTCAAACACTTCTCTGCCACCTTTCCAGCCAAATATGGTCCCCAGGGTGGAGCAGAAAAAGAAGAAGAGTTTGGATTTAAGAGTTTGGATTTAAGAGTTTGGATTTATATCCCCCCTTTCTCTCCTGCAGGAGACTCAAAGGGGCTGACAATCTCCTTGCCCTTCCCCCCTCACTACAAACACCCTGTGAGGTAGGTGGGGCTGAGAGAGCTCCGAGAAGCTGTGACTAGCCCAAGGTCACCCAGCTGGCGTGTGTGGGAGTGGACAGGCTAATCTGAATTCCCCAGATAAGCCTCCACAGCTCAGGCAGCAGAGCTGGGAATCAAACCCGGTTCCTCCAGATTAGATACACAAGATCTTAACCTCCTACGCCACTGCTGCTCCTAATATTGATAAGTGACAAATATTGATACTGTTACAGGTGACAGTATTGATAAGTGACAAATATTGATACTGTTACAAGTGACAAATATTGATACTGTTACAGGAAGTCCTTCTCCTACACCATAATTGTGATTTTTGGCCTGCCAAACAACTGAGAGCCAGTGTGGTGTAGCAGTTAAGAGCAGGTGGATTCTAATCTGGGCCTTCCTAATCTGGACCTTTGTAAAAATGGATGTGCTTTAGCACTGGGTCCCGGCAGGTACAAAAACGTTTGACCATGTTTTATATTATGTTATGTTTTGTAACTCTGTAACTTTGTAGTTAAGTAGTGGAAGTTCACGTTCTGCTGTTCAGAAATGCTTTGGTCAATCTAGCACAGTGATGGCGAACCTTTTCAAGACTGAGTGCCCAAATTGCAACCCAAAACCCACTTATTTATCGCAAAAATGCCAACAAGGCAATTTAACCTGAATACTGAGGTTTTAGTTTAGAAAAAACAGTTGGCTCTGAGGCGCGTGTTACTCGGGAGTAAGCTTGGTGAAGCAACTGTGCAATGCTTCGAATGGATGAATCACGACCCTAGGAGGGTTTACTCAGAAGCAAGCCCCATTGCCAGCAACCGAGCTTACTCCCAGGTAAAGTATCATGCCCAGGCCAGCCTAGAGGTGTGTGTGTGGGGGGGTGATTTTCCGATGAACTCTGTGCACGTGTGCCCACAGAAAGGGTTCTGAGTGCCACCTCTGGCACCCATGCCATAGGTTCGCCACCACTGATCTAGCAGATGAAATTGTGCCTGCTTAAAAAAGATTTGTATGCAAGTAATTAGATGTGGTTGTCTTGCTAGGATGAAGTAATCCTTGTTTATGTGTATTTACAAGGGAGGCTTTAACATCTGTAATTTATTTATTCCTTAACATTTAACATTTGTAATTTATTTATTCCTTACTGAAGCACAAACCTCGAAGAATATTGAGGTTCGAATTCGGCCAATGGGCTAGCTTGTGTTGCTTATGTTAAGTGAATGGTTAACGTTTTTAGCCTGTGATGTTTTGGCTAATATATCTACTGCGATGAAAATCTATTATTTTCCATGTTTATTTAAGATGCTCGCAGCCTGATATCATCCGCCTTTGGAGAGGTAGGCTCCAGGTCGTGTAGTACAATTCTTGCCTATTTATGTTTCTCCAATTCCATATAAAGCATCCGTTTTGTTCAGGAAATCTTTCCGCCGCAGCATACTTGAGACGCTCGTCTTGTCAATCAAAACCAATCCACGCCTTACTTACGTCCAGGTGCCGCTGGTTTATTTCGTAGATGATCTGCAGATGTCTCGGGAGCAGCTTCTCCACCAGGTCGACCGGCCAGCGCTCAAGAGCTTCAGGGAGAACGGTGTGGTTTGTGTATGCGAAGGTCCGCGTGGTGATGTCCCAGGCCTGGCATTGAGGAAACAGGAAGTTAGCAGAGCAAGCTGAGAAAGTGGCAAGAGGAAGGGGTGACGGTCGGGTAGGCCTCAGGCGGTACAGTTGCTCCCTCAGCCTAGCCTACTTTGCAGGGCCGTTGAGAGGACAAAATGGAATCCCACCACCATGGGAACCTGTTACTAAAATTTTTGGATCCCACCACTACCCCCATCCCTATAACCTTGGGGGTCTCCACCCTTTTTGAACCTGCGAACATGTTTGGAATTCTGTCTCAAGATGGTGGGTGCAGCCACAAAATGGCTGCCTCAGGAGGCAGAGCCAGCCACAAAATGGTTGCTACATCTTAACTTTGGTCATAACAGTGCAGATCCTTGTGCTGTGGTGGCAACCATTTTGGGGCCTCGCCCCCGAACCCCCGCCCCCTAAAAAATCTATACCTACGTCACTGACAGAGAGAGGCAGTGCTGGGAAGCCGGCGTCGGATTTTGCAACCCGGAGCTCTGCAGGCAGAGCATTCTGGGGGAAAGCACTGACCTTAGACCACGGAAGCCGTTCGATATCCACGAACACCCTCATCAGTTCCGGGATGGCCATCGCAGGGTGGGTGTCGTTCAGCTGGATTGCGACCTGCGGAAAGAACGAGGGAAGAAAAGAGCTGTGCATCACCAGGTACCAGGCTGGGTGTCCGGCCGACACACAACCCCAACCCCGCAAGAAATTACCTGCTCAGGAAAAGAATCGAAAGCCGTCCGGACACTTTCCGTACTCCCGAACTTGGAGGCTTTGAAGCGCCGGATGATGTCCTGCAGGGTAGCAGCCACCACAAAGTATTCCTGCTTCAGACGCAGCTCTTTCCCCTCGAAAAACTACAGGGTGGAGGGAAGCAGAGAGGTCCATGAGGAGTATTGAGAAGAAGACCGTGATACAAAGGGAGAGTCAATGGAAGGGGATTGGTCTGCTCCACCGGCAGCCAGGCCCAACTGAGCCCACCCATCAATTGATTCATTCATCTCCCAATTCTTGCTCTAGAGCCGTGGTGGCGAACCTTTGGCACTCCCCCCCACACCCTCACTTCTCTTCCCTTGCATGTCACCCCTCCCCCTCCCTCCCTTCCCTTTCCCTCCGCTAGGGTGGGTGGGTCATATCAAGATGCTGGGCCCCCTGCCTCCCCTCCCTTGCATGCACCCCTCACTGTCTCCCCTCTCTCACTTCTCTTCCCTTGCATGGCTCCCCCTCCGTCCCTTTCCTCTCCCTCCCTCTCTTCCCTTGCATGCCACCCCTCCCTCCCTCTCCCTTGTGTGCATGTGTTTAACTTCCACTGGAGTTACTGCCTATGTACTGTTTCCACTGCTCCTATCTGGCCATCTGAGTGAACATTCTAAGCAGCACGAACATTCTAAGGGTGACAGTTACACACAGGCAGCTGCATGTCCTTCACCAGGGAGCGCCAGGAAAAAGGCATTTTACCTGGGCCAGGTGTGAAATTTCAGTTATGTGAACAGCTAAAAACACTCTCGCCTGGCTGACTATAGTCGCTGGGAATTTTCAGAGGAATTGGCCCAGCAGTTACTGAGGTATACTGTCATCAACAAATACACTGTTAGCTTTTTATATATATAGAAGATTGTTGTTATATTTTCTACTGGTTCTTCCACAAATAAGACTGCATTGTCCGCAAATGCCCTATATTGATATTCACAGTCTTTGACTTTAATTCCTTTCCAAGTTTTGTCGTTGTTTATTTTACGTCCCAAAATCTCCAACTGTAGAATAAATAATATTGGCGAAAGGGGGCAGCCCTGCCTTGTACCTTTATTTATTCTAAATCGTTTTGTTGGGTTCCCATTTATTAATATAGATGCCCATTGATTTTTATAAATTGATTTAATTGCCTTATTAAATTTACCTTCTATGCCTATTTTTTCTAAAAGGCTTTTCATAAATTGCCAGCTGACATTGAAGAGAAGAAGAAGAAGAGTTTGGATTTATATCCCCCCTTTCTCTCCTGCAGGAGACTCAAAGGGGTTTACAATCTCCTTGCCCTTCCCCCCTCACAACAAACACCCTGTGAGGTGGGTGGGGCCGAGAGAGCTCCGAGAAGCGGTGACTAGCCCAAGGTCACCCAGCTGGCGTGTGTGGGAGTGCACAGGCTAATCTGAATTCCCCAGCTAAGCCTCCACAGCTCAGGCGGCAGACCTGGGAATCAAACCTGGTTCCTCCAGATTAGATACACGAGCTCTTAACCTCCTACGCCACTGCTGCTCCATTGGGCATACAGACATTACAGACTAGAGACCAGGTAGGATAGAGGGCATTTTGTGCTAATTAGTGCTATGATACTGACTCCCTTATTTCGGTGTTTTAAAAGTTGATGGAAAATTCCTTGCCTAAATTCTTCTATTGAGGTTTTATGCTGATTGTGTACCAGAAAATTTTTTTTCACATATTGATGCTTAAAGGTTGCTAAAATGATAATGCCATTAATAATAGGATTTTGAATAAACAATTTTAATTATTTTTTAAAATAAGTATACTTTTAATTTTTTTAATATCGAACAGAAGGGAAATTTTAAACAATTAACTTATGTGTGCTATTTTAGCGTATCTTAAATAGGATCTTAAAATTCTCATATACCCTAAAATGCAACTTAGTAGCACACCTTCATAGCCTATCATATGATGTTGTATTGCCACTGGACAAAGCTTGGTTATACTGTTATAACTTTGTCTGGTCTTTGACCGTAATAAAGTCTGATTCTGACTAGAGACCAAGTTTCGCAGTGCTTTCATCATTGCATCGTTCCTGAAGGACCCTAAAAGGGGAACGCAACATTCTCCATTAATAGTCCTGCTACTCCTTCTGCGGTGCTAAGCAAAACTTCCTGAAGTCTGTGTCGAACAGAGTAACCTAGGAGTGTCCTTCTGCTAGGAAGTCCCTTATCTGTGTGGCACCAATATGGTGGCCGTGCGGCTTACAGGGAACGGTGTTCCCCACCCACTCTGACCTTGCCAGTCCCCATCAAATCTTTCATAGAATCATAGAGTTGGAAGAGACACCAAGGGCCATCCAATCCAACCCCCCTGCTATGCAGGAACACTCAATCAAAGCAGTTCTGACCGATGGCCATCTCTTTAAAAACCTCCAAAGAAGGAGACTCCACCACACTCCGAGGCAGGGAACTCCAATCCATTGTCAAACAGCTCTGACTGTCAGGAACTTTTTCCTGATGTTTAGGTGGAATCTCTTTTCCTTCACCTTGAACCCATTACTTGGTATCCTAGGCTCATTCTGCACATGCAGAATAATGCACTTTCAAACTGCTTTCAGTGCCCTTTGAAGCTGTGCGGAATGGCAAAATCCACTTGCAAACAGTTGTGAAAGTGGTTTGAAAACGCATTATTTTGCGTGTGCAGAAGGGGCCCTAGTCTCTGCAGCAGCAGAAAACAAGCTTGCTCCCTCTGAAATAGGCATCCCAGCAAGATATCTAACTTGCCAAGCTATCCGCAACACCCCTTAACCTTCTCTTCCCCAAACTAAACATCCCCAGCTCTCTAAGTCTTTCCTCATTGCCCTTCATCTAGGGACCTTGGAAGTGTTACCAACACAACACTGCTACAAGACAGGGCAAAACACTCATTTTGTCCAAGGCAAGCCAGAGAGCTTCAGGGCCGAGCGCCAACTTGATCCCACCCACCCCTCCCAACTTTGGCCCACAGTACCTGTGTATCGACCCATCTCACGCCGGTCTGGGTGTGCTCCACTCTTCCATAGAAGTGAATGGGAAGCATGTATTCCGGACGGGCTTTCTCCCAGGGGTTTCCGTGTCTCAGCCAGTCATCCGCTTCCTCCACCTGCAAGGGGGAAGTAAGCCACGATTACCAACTAGGATGGATTTCCTGCGAGAGATGTAGTAAAGGGTGGAGAAGTAAGATTTCTTTATTTGTATTCCATATCTTATAGGCAGTCTTCTACCGATAGAGCTTTTCCGCCATTATCGCTCTAGCCATCACCCCACACACTTCATTGCCACCAGCTCCTTAGAGTATTTATATCCCATACATTCTTGCCTGGAAATTAAGACTCCAGGGAGAAGCCCTCCTAACTTTTCCACCAATCAAAGAAGCTCATCTAGTGGGACACATGAGAAAGGGTCTTTTTGGTGGTTGCCCCTGAATTGCAGAGCAACCTCTCCAGGGAGGGGTGCCCGGGCCTCTTCCTTTTGCTCTTTAGGACACAGGTGTCAAACTTGCGGCCCTCCAGATGTTCATGAACTACAATTCCCATCAGCCCTTGCCAGTATAGCCAATGCTCATGTTGGGAGGGACTGATGGGAAGTGTAGTTCATGAACATCTGGAGGGCCGCAAGTTTGACATCCCTGCTTTAGGAGGCAGATGAAGCCCGTTTTATTTATGACTGCCTTAGATTAAAGCAGTTCTATGTTGTGATTTTAAAATGTTAACTGTACATATTTTTCTGGACTTTGTGTTGTCAATTGCCTTAAGCTGAATAAGGAAGACAGGCAGAAAGAAATAATGAATCCATAAATGAATAAATAAAATTAATAAATACACAAATAAAAGGAATGAATAAATAAAATAAATCAAACACTACAGGTGGAGGCTTGCATGAATGAATAAATCCGACTCTCTCACTCGCAAATTTCACATCATTGTGAAGAAGAGGAAGAGGAAGAGGAAGAAGAGGAAGAAGAGGAAGAAGAGGAAGAAGAGGAAGAAGAAGAAGAAGAAGAAGAAGAAGAAGAAGAAGAAGAAGAAGAAGAAGAAGAAGGCTTTATTTACAGTCAATGACCAAACATATTACAAATCTCCAAAATATCTACAACAAAACAAGAATGCAGATCTCTCTCCCTTACTCCAGCACTATCCATCTATATATCATTATACTTTGTAAACACACCAAACAGCATAAAAATACTAAACAAAGAACAAAAGATATCTGAGGGGAATACCGTAATTTCAGATCATTTTTTTTTCTTTCATAATGAACAGACAGAATTTTGCTGTTTAGCAACATTCCTCCCTTCTTATCTTATGTGGTTTTTCACAACAGAGCTTTATCAGAACAATATATCATCTTGTGTGAAGAGTAGATGTGACAGGCATTTTTCCCTTGCCTCCTCATAAAGGGGACATTTTATGCTCTATATGCTCTATAGTTTCTACAGAATTCAGAGAGCAAGAACATAACCTTGCAGCGTAAGGTATCTTTTGATATTTCCCTTCTAAGACAGCAGAAGGTAAATGTGCACTTCTTGCAAGAGTAAAAGCTCTCCTTAGATCTTTGTTATCCAGATAAGTTAAATAAGGAGCAAGGGCAGTGATATATTTCTGTGTATAGCACATCATTGTGTGTTCCTGCAGTTATCAGATCACTGTATTTCAGAATGGTATACTTTGATCGTTAGAAAGGTTGAAGCTATCGGTTTCCCCTTGGAATCACTCCTTATGCTCACAAAGGTGGAAGCCTTCAGACTAGTTAAGAATAGGCTCTTGGATCTTGATTTTCATAATTTGACTCGTGCTGCCAAGACCACCTGTTCTCCGACTACATTATTAATCCCATGAGAGTGTGGAATTATGGCAGCATATCTTCGTCTGCTGGTTAATCCCACCCAGGAGGAGGGAGCCTTGCAGCTACTGCGAGACATCATGTCTTGACCATCCACATCTGCTGGAGGGAAGATTCAAGAATATGGAACGTTCTAAAAGAGTTTGTTCATGTGATATGACTACGGTTGAAACACTTGACCATTCTCTGTTTCTATGCCCTAAATACAATAAGATACACATGAAATACATGAATTCCATTTCCTTGCAATGTTCTCAGTGGCATGAGTGTTATAAGATTCCCAATCTCTTGAACAGCTCTGATGTACTCTTTTGTGAAATTTTATACTGGAAATTAGTAATTTTAACTGTATTTCTTAACCTTGTTTTGTTTTAAAATTGTGTCCTGTTTTATATGCCAATAAAGGCTCGTGTTCTGTTGTGTGTGTTCCTGCATGGCAGGGGGTTGGACTTGATGGCCTTTGGGGGTCTCTTCCAACTCTAGGATTCTATGATTCAGTCCACCACTGATAAGCAAACATCCCGCCACACGAAACCTAGCTCTAGCGTTCTGCCTGGAGACTGAATTGCTGGGAAATACCTTGAACGAAGTCCAGCGCGGGGGGAGCTGCCGCTGCAAAACGCGACAGAGATAACCTGCCCTTTGCGCTAAAGATCTTCAAACACAGCAAGTGAAAAAAGATTTTGCAACAAAGACCTCCCCACCCGTCGAGAACTGACTCTGGGAAATGCCGCGAGCGAACATGCGCTCGCTCAGGCACAACCGAGCGCTTCTGGGGTTATCTGTTTGCTCTCCGATTCTCAGTTAATCATTGATCTAACCCACTGGCTGGAAACCTTCGGGGGGGGGGGGAAGCTTGAAAACTTGGCTGCTGACCAACTGTGCATAAAAGTACGGCCGCTGTGCTGTTACCTGCCAGCCATCTCTGATCTTCTGGTTGAAGATACCATATTCGTACCGGATCCCGTAACCGTAGGCAGCCAGTCCCAGCGTGGCCATGGAGTCCAGGAAGCAGGCTGTGTGGACAGAGAGGGCACACGGCGTGGGCTCAGACTGCCACTCTGTATGATAGTGGCAGACTTTCTCCTGGAAATTACTAAATGCCAGTAGATTTCCTTCGTCCTAACATGTATATCCTGTATTGTATATGCTATTTAATCTGTTTTTATTATTGTTGTACTGCTGTCTGTGCCAATAAAGGCTTGCTTCAAAAAGACTCAGACTGCCAAAACCCAACACAACTCTAGAACATAGGTGTCAAACTCCCGGCCCTCCAGATGTTGTGGACTACAGTTCCCATCATCCCCTGCCAGCATCATGCATGGGAGGGACCTCAGCAAAATGTGACATCATAGCCTTTAAGAGAGGCTGGATGGACATCTCTCAGGATTGCTTTGATGATGTGTTCCTGCGTGGCAGGGGTTGGACTTGATGGCCCTTGGGGTTTCTTCCAACTCTAGGATTCTAAGAATTAATCATGTGAATAAGAATGGATAAAAATTACATACGTGAATAATTATTACTGCATCTGTGCATTTCTTAATATTTATATAAAAGGTTTCTTAATATTATTTAAAAGCATTTCTTAATATTTATATAAAAGGATCTGAGATTGCAAATGCCTTAACAGTCCAGGTGCTCGGGAGCAACAGCCGCAGAAGGCCATTGCTTTCACATCCTGCATGTGAGCTCCCAAAAGGCACCTGGTGGGCCAATGCGAGTAGCAGAGAGCTGGACTAGATGGACTCTGGTCTGATCCAGCTGGCTCTTTCTTATGTTCTTTGTAACAAAGTGCACAGGTAACAATAAAAAAATAGGAGGATAATATTTGTTCATGTCTTATAGCTCTCAAACACCTGAAGTTTATTCTATGTTGCCCTTACATGAAGCAGGTTTGAGGGACCCTGATCTATGGTATACCATAGATTCTAGGCATATTGCCTCCCCATGCTCTTCCTCCAAAGGTACCACCCACCAATCTCCAGGAATTTCCCAGGCTGGAGTTGGCCCCCAATCAAGACATGACTAAGATTTCAATCACATGACCGATCTCCATCCTCGACCATTTTGGGGACGATTCGGTCTATTTGTCAGCAGGAGACATCTCAGGGCCCCAATCCCAGGATCACCTTCCCTCACTTACCAGCCAGCCGGCCAAGACCCCCGTTGCCCAGCCCGGCGTCTTCTTCGATCTCCTCCAGCTCTTCTATGTCCAGCCCTAACTGAACAGACACACAGAGAGACAAAGCAAACGACATCAGGGGCCAGAACAAAACAACCACAGAAGCACGCGCGCGCACTGGAACATGAGATCCCCAACCGCTGCCACTTCTAGCTTGACCACACAACATGCATTCAGACCCACCGCACAGGTGTGTGTCTGGTTTTTTGGGTACTGTATGTAAATGAGGAGGAAGAAGAGGAAGAAGAAGAGGAAGAAGAAGAAGAAGAAGAAGAAGAAGAAGAAGAAGAAGAGGAAGAAGAAGAGGAAGAGGAAGAGGAAGAGGAAGAGGAAGAGGAAGAGGAAGAGGAAGAAGTAGAAGAAGAAGTAGAAGAAGAAGAAGAAGAAGAGGAAGAGGAAGAGGAAGAGGAAGAGGAAGAAGAAGAAGTATCTCATTTTGCCCAAGCCAAAGGGCATGCTCAAAGCGGCTCACAGCATACACAATTCAATACTTCAATACAAGTTAAAAATGCTCCTCTCAATCAGCACACCCTGATCATCCAAATCGACAGACGACTGGCACCCCCAACATTCCTCATTTAACTTCAGCAGCAGTGGTGCAGTAGCTAAGAGCAGGTGCACTTCGATCTGGAGGAACCGGGTTTGATTCCCAGCTCTGCCGCTTGAGTTGTGGAGGCTTATCTGGGGAATTCAGATTAGCCTGTGCACTCCCACACACGCCAGCTGGGTGACCTTGGGCTAGTCACAGCTTCTCGGAGCTCTCTCAGCCCCACCCACCTCACAGGGTGTTTGTTGTGAGGGGGGAAGGGCAAGGAGATTGTAAGCCCCTTTGAGTCTCCTACAGGAGAGAAAGGGGGGATATAAATCCAAACTCCTCATCTTCTTCCAAAGGGGCTCTCATTTAATAAATCCAATTTGATAACTGCAATTTGTTTACCCTTTTTTGGCCTATTCAAATGAAATGAAGGAAAAAAAGGGGAAGGAAGAAGAAGAGGAGGAGGAGGAGTTTTGATTTCTGCCTCCCTTTTTCTCCTGTAAGGAGACTCAAGGCGGCTTACAAGCTCCTTTCCCTTCCTCTCCTCACAACAGACACCCTGTGAGGTGGGCAGCACCGAGGGACCTCCGAAGAACTGTGACTAGCCCAAGGTCACACAGCTGGCGCATGTGGGAGTGCACAAGCTAATAAGAACATAAGAACAAGCCAGCTGGATCAGACCAGAGTCCATCTAGTCCAGTTCTCTGCTACTCGCAGTGGCCCACCAGGTGCCATTGGGAGCTCACATGCAGGATGGGAAAGCAATGGCCTTCTGTGGCTGTTGCTCCCGAGCACCTGGTCTGTTAAGGCATTTGCAATCTCAGATCAAGGAGGATCAAGATTGGTAGCCATAAATCGACTTCTCCTCCATAAATCTGTCCAAGTCCCTTTTAAAGCTATCCAGGTTAGTGGCCATCACCACCTCCTGTGGCAGCATATTCCAAACACCAATCACACGTTGCGTGAAGAAGTGTTTCCTTTTATTAGTCCTAATTCTTCCCCCCAGCATTTTCAATGGATGCCCCCTGGTTCTAGTATTGGGAGAAAGAGAGAAAAATTTCTCTCTGTCAACATTTTCTACCCCATGCATAATTTTATAGACTTCAATCCTATCCCGCCTCAGACGTCTCCTCTCCAAACTAAAGAGTCCCAAACGCTGCAGCCTCTCCTCATAGGGAAGGTGCTCCAGTCCCTCAATCATCCTCGTTGCCCTTCTCTGCACTTTTTCTATCTCCTCAATATCCTTTTTGAGATGCGGCGACCAGAACTGGACACAGGACTCCAAGTGCGGTCGCACCACTGCTTTATATAAGGGCATGACAATCTTTGCAGTTTTATTATCAATTCCTTTCCTAATGATCCCCAGCATAGAGTTTGCCTTTTTCACAGCTGCCATGCACTAAGTTGACATTCCCATGGAACTATCTGGTCCACCAGATAAGCCTCCACAGCTCAAGTGGCAGAGAGGGGGATCAACCCCAGTTCTCCAGATTAGAGTGCACCTGCTGTTAACCACTACACCAACTGGCTCTCTGGAAAAAGAAAGGAATGGAAAAGGAAAAAGGAAAAAGGAAAAAGGAAAGGAAAGAAGGGAAAGGAGGGACGGGGGAAAGGAAGGGAGGCCAAGTAGCTCTGAAAATCTATCAGTTCCATGTATTTTTTTAAAATCGTTCTTTCCCTTTCAGCTGGTGACAGGTTTGTAGACCAGAGAGGAAAACGAAAGGCGAGGGGGAGAAAAGGAAAACACGGAAACTGGATGAGCTAACTCCAGAAAAACACTCGCCCAAATCAGGGAAGTTCAACAAACTGATTTATAGCATGAAAGCCAAGTCTAAACGCATTAATAGTATTTCAAATACATTCTGATACATGAATAGAATAGCACTGGAATCAAGTTCATTCATAAATCCCACAGATAGGAGACCATTCATGAGTGGAGGCGACGTTTCAAAAGTCAGTTTGTGATGGTGTGGATAAATCACGTAGGCATGCGGGAGCCGGTCGCTTACCAACCGCCAGAAGAAGATCGTAAATTAGACGCATTGGAGAAGACAAGCCCTTTCCAAAACGCTGGAAGAATGTTGGATTCAACAGCAAAGGACGCTGAGTAAACTTTGCAATCACTTTTGCATCACCTTTGCAGAACGCTGGCGCGCTGTAGAGCGTTTTCGAAAGAATAATCTTCCTCAGTGTAAGAACATAAGAACATAAGAACAAGCCAGCTGGATCAGACCAAAGTCCATCTAGTCCAGCTCTCTGCTACTCGCAGTGGCCCACCAGGTGCCTTTGGGAGCTCACATGTAGGATGTGAACGCAATGGCCTTCTGCGGTTGTTGCTCCCGATCACCTGTCTGTTAAGGCATTTGCAATCTGTTAAGGCATTTGCAATCTCAGATCAAGGAGGATCAAGATTGGTAGCCATAAGTATATATTCTTTTGCGTTCATACTGTTATGATTGATCATCAAAGTGGCTATACTTGGCCAGTTTTCATGAATGGTCTCCTATCTGTGGGATTTATGAATGAACTTGATTCCAGTGCTACTCTATTCATGCATCAGAATGTATTTATAATACTATTAATGCGTTTAGACTTGTCATTCATGCTATAAATCAGTTTGTTGTACTTCCCTGTTTTAGGTTTGTAGGCCAACCAGCAAAGAATGAAGATTTGTTCCCATGAAGAAAATGGTTGCTCTGGGGGTAGACTAGACGGCCTTGGACCCTGGAGAGATCCCTTCCCTCTCCAATCCCGACCCACCCCACCAAGGCACACTCCCAAATATCCAGGAATTTCCCACCCCAAAGTTGGTAACGCTGCAAATCGTGCGTATTTAGACAAGGGGAAATGGGCTTTGGTGCTGATACTTGGGACCCCATTTCCAGACGGACCCACCTGATAGATGGCCTCGTCGCAGGCATTCTGCAAGCCCAGGTTGATCATGGTGTTCTGCAAAGTGCGGCCCATGTAGAACTCCAAGGAAAGGTAGTAAACTCTCTGCAGGAAGAGAAAAAGGAGGGAAATTTGAAAGCCAGTCGCCTGAAAATGCCACCGAAAATCAGAGAATCATAGAGTTGGAAGAGACCCCAAGGGTCATCCAGTCCACCCCCTGCCATGCACGAACACACAATCAAAGCTGACAGATGGCCATCCAGCCTCTCTTTAAAAACCTCCAAAGAAGGAGACTCCACCACACTCCGAGGTCATGCGTTCCACTGTCGAACAGCCCTGACGGTCAGGAAGTTTTCCCTATCATGTCACCTCTTAAACTTCTCTTCACCAAACTAAACATGCCCAGCTCCCTAAGACTCTCCACATAGGGCGTGGGTTCCAGACCACTGACCCTTTTGGTTGCCCTCCTCTGGACCTGTTCCAGCTTGTACTTGCGGCAGACATTACTACAGAGTATGCCGTGGCCCATCCAGTTCCACAAACACCCGTTTGATATCCCAAGTATTTAGACGTGTGAACGCCACAGAAACGGGACACAAACACAGTTCTTCAGACGTAACCAGCATAGTGCCGCATTTAAAGGATTCTGCTATACCAGTTCCATGAAAGACTACAAGACACTCGCCTTCAGTTTCCTTCAGAGGGATCAACGGCAATGGCTTGGAGCAGCAGTGGCGTAGGGAGGTGAAGAGCTCGTGTATCTAATCTGGAGGAACCGGGTTTGATTCCCAGCTCTGCCGCCTGAGCTGTGGAGGCTTATCTGGGGAATTCAGATTAGCCTGTGCACTCCCACACACGCCAGCTGGGTGACCTTGGGCTAGTCACAGCTTCTCGGAGCTCTCTCAGCCCCACCTACCTCACAGGGTGTTTTTGTTGTGAGGGCGGAAGGGCAAGGAGATTGTAAGCCCCTTCAAGTCCCTTCCAACTTTTGGCAACCCTATGAATTAACAGCCCACTGGGAACCGGGTTTGATTCCCAGCTCTGCCGCCTGAGCTGTGGAGGCTTATCTGGGGAATTCAGATTAGCCTGTGCACTCCCACACACGCCAGCTGGGTGACCTTGGGCTAGTCACAACTTCTTGGAGCTCTCTCAGCCCCACCCACCTCACAGGGTGTTTGTTGTGAGGGGGGAAGGGCAAGGAGATTGTAAGCCCCTTTGAGTCTCCTGCAGGAGAGAAAGGGGGGATAGAAATCCAAACTACTACTCCTCTTCCTCCTCTTCCTCTTCTTCTTCTTCTTGGGTTAAGCACTGTCAAGTCCCTTCCAACTTTTGGCAACCCTATGAATTAACAGCCTACAAAACCTATCTTTTAGCCTTTAAGGCTGTGAGCGGTCTTGAACCTGCATACCTGCGGGACCGCCTCTCCCCATATTGCCCAATGAGGTCCCTGCACTCGTCGGAGAGAACCTGCCAGAGATCCCCGGCCCAAAGACTATCTGGCAGGCTTTTACAGCCCTGGCCCCTGAAGGGCAACAGGTATATTTACAATATATAATCCTGTCAAGCAGAGCAACGAGCAGAAATGTGGCTTGCGTGGTCATCCACTAAGAATAGTTATCTTTCAAAAGACCAGCTGTTTTACCTCAGAAGTTCATAAACATAAGGAAAACTTTACTTTAACTGAGAGAGAAAAAGTACACAGTGTATACATATCAACAAAGTATCACATATACATCTTCACTGTTCATTGTTTGTTACAATTTTGGTTGTGATACAGTATACAGTATATTGGTCAAAGGCAATTTGACATAGCACTGGTTAGAAGTACACAGAGAAACCTCTTTTCTCTAAGTCAGTCAGGGAGCAGAAGAACTACCAACTGTTTTTAACTGTCACCTTTAGAATGTTCATGCAGATTCCCAGAATTCCCTGCTGCTTGTGCTGCTGCTGCATGCAAACAAGGCTGGAAATTCCAACAGCCCCTGCCTGGTGGAATAAGCTCCCGAGTGAGATCAGGGCCCTGCGGGACTTGGAACAGTTTCCGCAGGGCTTGTAAGATGGGAGTTTTTCTGCCAGGCATTTCCATCAAGGCAGCCGGCCTGACCTGTTATCATCATTGGCCACCCGTGGGTGCAGAAGGGGGGAGGGTTTTCGCCATCTTTGGTTGTTTGATTGGTTTTATGATTGTCACTGGTTTTATTGTTGTCTTGCTGTCTGCAGTCCTGAGCCCTCTTGGGGAGCGTGGGATATAAATTGAAACATAAAATAAAATAAAATAAAATAAGCAGCCTTGCTTCCTTGACGGAATCAATTCATCTGTCGGGTCTTCCTCTTTCTCAGCTGCTTATCAGTTTTTCCTAGCATTATTGTCTTTTCCAATGAGTCTCGTTGTCTCGCCTTGTTACCAAAGTACAATAGCCTCAGTTTAGTCATTCCAGCTCAGGGGTCTGCACCCTGTGGCTCTCCAGATGTTCATGGACTACAATTCCCATCCGCCCCTGCCAGCATGCTGGCAGGGG